>NW_022196915.1:79605610-79618791 GCF_008632895.1 Mastomys coucha
AAATTTAAGTCTGAAAGCATGTGATCTTTAATAACATTTAGGTGTAGGTATATTAACAGATACAACCACTGGTTTGGAACTTAATACAGAAGTGCAATGGTGGAAGCATTCTATAGGGATCTAATGGGAGATTGGTGGAGAGTACACATATATCGTAGAATCTATGGCACTAAATGGAAGGTTTACTACAGACTCAAGCAAGCAAAATTGATAGCAGAGTTTCTAAGGAAAACACAAACTCAGGTGGGGTTGTGACAGATCTGTATTAAGGACTGTGTCTTCAAATACATAGACAGTTTAGACCAATATCAAAAACTTGACATGGCTTGGTCCAATAATTTAGAGAACTAGTTATGTATAAATTTTTAAATTAATCATAAGATATTTTTAGTGGTCATGTATACTCAAGGACTATACAATTAAATCATACATCTTAGGAAATAAGCATAAGATATTGCAAATATCTAGATATAAATTGAATTATTCAATATGCGTAAAAACTTTAAGAAATGAGGAGATTCCAAATGTTACTAGGTTATACCTTATGCATGGATGTAGATTTTCAATAATTTAAGTTGTACTAGTTTTGTAACTAATGAAAACTTATAGGATTGATTGAACAACTTTATATTTTCTGTAACATTTGATTAAAAATTCATGCAAGCACAGGAGACCATATAATAAGAGTCTATCAGAAGTGGACTCTCTGTTTCTCACACAGAAAAGCTCTCTCTACTTTATCTCTGAGTTTGTCTTATACTTTTGTATGTTTTAACTAAAAGCCAAACTTAGTGTCTTGGCCTATAAGACATAGAAAAACATTTATTAAAGGTATAGATTCTAAGTAGTCCTGTTTCAAGATGCAAACCAATTACTACTACCCTAGTGGTACTCTTCCTGCTCTTTCTTGCTATGCTGACATGGTAAAGAAAGAAAAACTCTCTGATTATTCTTCTCATAAGAGTATTGATTCAATTAATAAGAGCAGACCATTCTTGACATTTTTCATCTCCCAAATGCCCATCTCTTAAGACATGTTCCCCAGTTGATTAATTTTAACATCAGACCATAGGACAGTGAATACATAAGATAATATGAATTTTACTAACTATAGCTTCTGCTGCTTATGATACTCCTGTCTAATAACTATGTAAGCAGTTCTGTAATATAGTATGTTATTTAAAATATTATCTAGAATTTCTGTTTAATTGATCTAGCAGATGTCATCAGTGGCTTCATCATATTGGTTCCTTCTATACCAAATATCACTGTAAAAAATATAAAAAATCTTCTTCATTTTTCTCTTGATACTTTCCCATCACAATTTTAATGTTATTGAGCAAGAGTTGATAAAACTTAGAGGGAGCTGATATTGGAAATTCAATGGCATACCTCAGACCAGTGTCTCCTTAGTGGAGGAAGAATACTTTGGATATATGCCATAGAGTGGTAGAGCTAAATCTTGAAATCAAGCAATCTCTATCTTTCCAAGAAAACACTACACTAAATTTCACAATTAGTCTCCAAGTTTTTACTCCCACCAACAACATATGGGATGAGTTTTCCCTCACTCCATATACTTGCCAGGATGAATGTTCATTTGTTTATTGATCTTGGCTATTTCTGATTTATGAAACATAAGAAAATGTGGTATATTTACATAATGGAGTACTACTCAGGGATTAAAAACAATAAATTTATGAAATTCTTGGGGAAATGGATGGATCTAGAGAATATCATCCTGAGGGAGGTAACATGATCACAAAAGAACATTTGTGGTATGCACTCACTGATTAGCCCAAAAGCACTGAATACCCAAGATACAATCCACAAACCACAAAAAACTCAAGAAGATGGAAGACAAAAGTGTGGATACTTCGATCCTTCTTAGAAGGGGGAACAAAATACCAATGAAAGGAGTTGCAGAGAAAAAGTATGGAGCAGAGACTGAAGGAAGGACAATCCTTTTCCCTCATTGCTCTCTCCTCTTCTCCTCTGAGAAGAGGAGCCTCCTTGGGTATCATCTCACACTGGGCCATCTAGTCTCAGCAGGTCAAGCATGTCCTCTCCCAGGGAGGCCCAACGAGGCCGCCAAAGCAGGAGAGAAGGTTATCCGATAGCAGGCAGCATGCAAGGGCTAGACCTAGAGCCCCTCTTAATTTGTAGCAAATGTGCAGCTTGGTCTTCACGTCTCTCCCCTAACAAGTGTAGCAGGGGCTGTCTTGGAATCTGTTCCCTGCCATGGTAGCCGTTCATATTCAAACCACCACTTCTGGGCTTTTAGTTTCAACATTCAGGTCTGTTGCTCATATTTTATATCTTCTAGTTTTTAGGAGATTTTTGTGTGTGAGTGTGTTTCTACATACTGATGTGCTTCGTGAGCTTTTTCTTTTCCATTTTTATTCTGTTAGTACCTTTCCTTGAACTGTTCTGTTTTTTTTTTTAACCATACCCACATCATATGTGCAGGCAAACATACATCTACAATAAAAAATACAAATATTCCCCACATTATCATGTTAAAACATGACCGTATACTATCAAATATTCTCTATAGTGAAAATATTGATGAGACTATATGCTATGGCTTATATTGTATCACTGCTAAATTTCTATGTTTATCTATTGAGTTTTAGTATGGATAACTATGTTTTAGAATGAATTACTTATGATGAGGTCATACTGAACTGTGGTGGCTTCTGTGTACAGTATACCTGATGTCTAAGCTAAGGACCCATATATATATACTCTAGGAAAATGTCATGTGACAATGAAGGCAGGTACTTGATGATGCTTAGACAAACCAAATAATGTGATATATGTCTAAAACTCCTCTAGAAGTTAGGGATAAACCCAGGAGAAGGGAAGTGGCAAGGCATCTTCTCAGATTAAGAACACTGCTTTTTGTATGTTTGTTTCTTTTCCTTAGGCTAGATATAATAGAAGGGTTTAGGGGCATGGTACTGTTCATTCTTGCTCTCTCTTCACATTGCAATCTTATGGAGGCTTTACATGGGGTTGTAACCAAGTCAAAGTTGTGGAGCACTTCATAGGGGGAACAATCATACTAACTAACCAAATTACCTAAATCTACTTTCATAAGACCCATAAATTTTTCACACTAGTAGCTCAAAGGCAACTTTTCTTCAGAATCCAAATTATTGTACATGACCTTTGTTTGTTTCCCTTTCCTTAATCTTGGTTCCATATTAACGTTCTTTTCTGAAATCTACCCTCTTGCTACCCATGAAATTCATTCTCCAAACTCTTCAGAGGCATGGGCCCTGATGGCTTTCTTGTTATTTGATTGTGATGGCTCATAGCATCCCCATTCATCGTTCACTTAGTTAAGAAAGCTTCCATTAATCTCAGGGATTCCACACTTTTTCTCTACATCTCTATGTGAGGGGCATGGAACAGATTCTCTCTCATAGCTGTCTAAAGGAAGAAATTCTGTTAAAACTGTGAGTTTGGTTTCCAGATCTGTGAGTCATGAAATTTCTGTTACTTAAGTCACTTAGTGTCTTAGTCAGGGTTTCTATTCCTGCACAACATCATGATCAAGAAGCAAGTTGGGGAGGAAAGGGTTTATTTGGCTTACTTCCACATGGCTGTTCATCACCAAAGGAAGTCAGGACTGGAACTCAAGCAGGTCAGAAAGCAGGAGCTGATGCAGAGGCCATGGAGGGATATTCTTTACTGGCTTGCTTCTCCTGGCTTGCTCAGCCTGCTCTCTTATAGAGTCCAAGATCTCCAGCCCAGGGATGGCACCACCCACAAGGGGCCCTACCCCCTTGATCACTTATTGAGAAAATGCCCCACAGCTGGACCCCATGGAGGCATTTCCCCAACTGAAACTCCCTTCTGTGATAACTCCAGCCTGTGTCAAGTTGACACACAAAACTAGCCAGTACACTTAGTTTGTAGAACCATCATAATTTTCCCAGTAAAATAATATGTGGTACTATGATACAGAGTTGAAATATTCCATTTTTCTAATGATAATAAAAGAAACTATACCAATCTACCTAACTTTTCAAAATATAACAATGATAAAAAGATATTTTTAAAACAAAAATAAAAATATCTGATAAAGTAAGATACAAACTTATTTTATTCAAGTACTTTCAATGTACCTTCTTCTTTAGTTGTAATTATATTTGTTGCTATAAGTGGTGTGCATGAAGATATGAAAGTCTACAGAAAAGCTACCATGTTTTGTAAATGACCTTTGAGGTTATATAATCTAGCCTTTGTCACAATACTATATAATGCTATAGATAAGATCTGTGAATGACAGCCAATTATCTCTTTTCATGTAACTGGAGAGAGAATGGCTGGCCGCCTAAAGGCACTACGGGAAACTCAGGAAAAAAAGAAGTGATAATTATCCTGAGTTGAAACGTAGACAGAATGGCAGATTTCCCTAAGGCTGCAGTGTAATATTAGGAAGAGAGAAAGTGAGAGGCTGAATAAAATGTCTGCCTCTATGTCTCATGAAGGGTCTTATCTTTTATACAAAAACATCTGTGAGTATTAACTTACAGACCTACAACACTAAGACATTCTTGTGTGCTATTGCATGGTAGAAGGAGCACAGATAACACTACCATGGATATTTTACCAAAGGCTGTGACAAAGTATCTGAAGTCATTTAACCACAATATATCAATAATTATTTCAGGAGATTTTATCCTTATTTAAAAACACTGTACAATGTATTGAAAGTTACAGAGTATACATACATATATAGCATATTTGTGTTGAATATTTTTGTGAAGGAATATAGTAAAATATTGCATTTCTATACAAAAGAATTATTATTATTATTATTATTATTATTATTATTATTATTATTATTATTTTGGTTTTTCAAGACAGGTTTTCTCTGTATAGCTCTGACTATCCTGGAACTCACTCTGTACACCAGGCTGGCCTTGAACTCAGAAATCTGCCTGCCTCTGCCTCCCAAGTGCTGGGATTAAAGTCATGAGCCGTCACCACCTGGCTTTATACAAAAGAATTTTTTTTTAATTTTATTCATTTTTAGAATTTTGAAAACATTTAAAACCAAAGTAATAAAAACACACTGTAAATGCATCTGTTATTAAAACATATGCAATTTAGGAAGTTTATATTTGTGAAAACATGACAATATATTGACAAAAAGCCAGGACGCTATTTGTCAATGACTGTTCTATTTCTTTGCTTGGCATGAAGCAATTTTCTATTGTTCATTAATTCATTCAATTAGAAAAATGTATTATTTTTCTCCTACATCTATTTGAGAAAACATAAGCTCATGTGAAGGTTCTCTGTGGAGCTTTATTCTACTTTGTCTATTGCTATAGGGGTATTTACAGCAGTGCATTGAAATTTCAGGTAGTATTTGTTGCCAAAATATCAGTAATCATTCTGTCTATTTTAGAATAGAGCTTGTTAAATCACAGGATAAAATCACACAAATAACACAAACAAAAGGATGACAAAAACTCACAAAACACATGCAAAGAAAACTGGTACTATCATTTTTCTGTTTAGCCAGTTTTATGTTTTATATAAGCCTAAATATTTGAATCATGGTGAGATGTTCAATAAATAATGTTACATAAAAGAGAATAAAAACAATTCTCTCAATTTTCTTGTTCATCTTTTTAGCTCATTCTATTCCACTGAATGTCCGCATGTATTGTAGAATACGGTTAGCCTTTACAAAACTCTACCAGTGTAAAGAAGCATTTCATTTAATGGAATAGAAAAAGTTAAGTAACTGCCTATCACTGTTTGTCATCATGTTTCAGCTTGGTGTAGTGCTATTTCAGAAACTAAGACTTTAGCAGCTGTACTTTATGGTTTAGTCTTATTTGACCTCACTTTACCTTCTGCTGTCATGGAAGACCCTTCTTTCATCTGGATGAGACTCCCATTTAGTTTATTCCCAGCTGTACCAGTTCTTGTTGTCCTTGTAAAGAAGAACTCTTTCAACTATCTTGAAATAGTTAATATTATTTTATAAACAAAAATAAACTCATAATACTCATCCATAGTTATAGTCTATTAATGTTATCTTTTCATCTAAAATAAAAAAAAAAACAGGTCTCACTGAAAATTTGTTTGCCTGTGTGTTTACAGGAGAAAATAATGATGAATAAATGATTTATTTAAAATATTTATAGAAAACTCTACCACTTTTCTATAAGTCAAAGGAACATTTGCTATTTGTAATGAGAATCTCTTTGCAATCGGCTCTTTATCTTTCTGCCAAGAAAATATAGTAACTATAATTTTGTCAGTTAGCTCTTTTATATC
Organism: Mastomys coucha; assembly: GCF_008632895.1. Taxonomy (NCBI): domain Eukaryota; kingdom Metazoa; phylum Chordata; class Mammalia; order Rodentia; family Muridae; genus Mastomys; species Mastomys coucha. The sequence continues at coordinate 79,611,920 of NW_022196915.1, forward strand.
TCTCAGTGATGCAAGTAAGAGTTTTTCTGAGAGCCCGAAAAAGACTGTCTTAACAAGTAATCTCATTTAATACACATAATATAAACATATGTAGGTAATGAGTGTGCATACATAATTACTTTTGCAGTATGTGTATTTTTATCCATGGGGTAAATTTTAGTCACTTTGTGGTGATCTATATTATTTTAAATAAATACGTATTGATTTAAAAAGCATTAATTATTATATCAAAGCTTCATTTTAAATACATTACAATTTTTGGAAAAGTCACCCCACTAATTAAATATGTTTATAGCTGATACAGTGAAAAGTAACTACTTGAGTTACCATGGATAGATTTGTCTGAAAAGCAGAGACAGAAGTAATTTCAAGATAGAACGGGTACCAAGACTTGGTGAGCTATAGGCTGAGTTGAGAGAACATATCCTAATTGTATGCAGAAGAGAAACCAAGAATGTCTTTTGGGGTTTCTGCAAGTATGATCCTTGAATAAAGATAGAAATTAATACTGAATGCTCATCGATTTCTGCAACCTGAATCAGACTTCAGGGAGTCTACTGCCAGGCATATTTAAAACTAAGAAAAATTTGGGAAAATATTTCCTCAAAACAATCAGTCCAGTTTCAGGTGTATAATAAAGCATAAGGTATGATTACATAGAAACTTTTTACAAAGTACATGTAACCATAAGCTTGGGTCTTATAGCTAAAAGACCTAGAATCTAGTGTAGTCTCTGACCAAATTAATAGAGATCAGTAAGTCATAAATTGCATGTGACATTTCATGAAAGGATGGGTAATAGTCTAGGGAAATAATCTTCTTGGATAATCATTCTATGAAAATTGGGTAAAGTCTCCTCTATAACAAGAGGTAATTGAGGTATACATCCACAGATATCAACGATATAGCAATTTTTGTTTTCTTTTGTTTTTTTGTTTGTATTTTTTTCTTTTTCATTTTTGTATTAGAAATTTTCTTGTTATATGATATCTCCTTTACATGTCATATATCTCCTTTCCCAGTTTCCCCTCTGAAAAAAAAGAAAAAAAAACCCTGTTCCCTCCCCTCTCCTCCTCCTCACAAACCCACACTCTCCCACTTCCTGACCCTGACATTCCCCTATACTGGGGCATAGAACTTTCACAGGGCCAAGGGCCTCTCCTTCCCTTGATGACTGACTAGGCCATCCTCTGCTATACATATGCTGCTGGAGCCATTAGTCCCACCATGTGTACTCTTTGGTTGATGGTTTAGTCCCTGGAGCTCTGAGGGTACTAGTTAGTTCATAATATCGTTCCTCCTAAAGGGGCTGCAAACCCTTAAGCTCTTTGGGTCCTTTCTCTAGCTCTTTCATTGGGGACCCTCTACTCAGTCCAATGGATGGCTGTGAGCCTCTACTTCTGTATTAGTCAGGTACTGTCAGAGCCTCTCAGAAGACAGCTATATCAGGCTCCTGTCAGCCAAACTTGTTTGCATTTTTATTTCCTCCCTTGAGGAGAAACCACTGTGTGCTTAGCACTCCTGCTTCTATTAGTACTTCTCTTTGAATACAAGGACCTCTGTGTTTCTAACAGATGTCTCCAAAGCCAAACACAGGTATCCAGTGTATGTATACACATGTGAATACACACACAACTCACACACAAACAGATGTGGGGAGAGAGAGAGAGAGAGAGAGAGAGAGAGAGAGAGAGAAAGAGAGAGACAGATGAGAGAGAGAGAGAGAGAGAGAGAGAGAGAGAGAGAGAGAGAGAGAATTGTTTTCTATAAGTACAATTTATATGAGAGTGAAGACATAAAAAGCATGGTCTCAAGAATGAAATTAAAATACTGTGTATATATACAATGGAAATAAAAACAATGCCACCTTGCAGATTTATTATGAGAACTATATGTAATAAGATCCTTAATGATTATAAATGACTCAATAACCTAAAAATTCTGGATATGAAGAAGAAAGCTGTAACTTTGAATGTTACTAATCTAACTATAAAAGCTAAAGTAATCCTTACCCAATTAGTATTAACTGGGCTCATTTTCTAGCAGAGACAGGTATATCTTATTTTCAAACGAGTAATTTACATGGTCCTATGAAATATATTCTTATTCATATATACATACATTCTTACATTTATATTATTTTCTTTGTAAGAATTTGTTGAATGATTAAAATATCTTTTGAAATAATCATTCTATGAAATTTGGGTAAGGTCTCCATCTATAACAAGAAGTGGTTGAGGTGTACATACACTGATATCAACGATATCAGCAATTTTTGTTTTCTTTTTTAGTTTGTTTCTTTGTATTTGATCAAGGGAGTTGTATCTCCCTTGAGGAGACACTACTGTGTGCATAATACTTCTGCTTCTCTTAGTACTTCTTTGTGAATACAAGGACCTCTGTGTTTCATCAATAAATTAATGTCTATCTACCTACTACCTGTCACTTATCCAACTACTGGTTTTATTTTTATAGCACAGAGCAGTGCACTTGAGAAGTGATATAGTTCAGCTTCACTACAGGGATTTGTTAGGGAAGTAATTCTGAACATAATATTGTCTATAGTGTTTTTAAATTAACTCAAAGAAAAGAAAATGAAAACATGAAGCCTTTTCTAAAGTTATGACTTTTGCTCCTATACCTATAAATCACTATTTTAAAAATATTTTTGTTTGACACCCAAGAAATCCAACACAAGACCATAAATTCTAAATTAGACTTTATCTCATTTTGAGGAATATGTGTTCTTCTATCACAGCCTCTAGCTTGTCCAACCTTCTAACTTTGTAGTGCTATTAGATAATAAGGCAAATATTTAGATCTTGAAGATTGAAAATTACTCTCTTTTAATCAATGTATTCATCATTTTTATTTAAAAGACCAAAGAACTGTATTCTAAAATTTTATTATGTTAATTTCACACATTTTCAGCTGCTTGATGATCTGAATGGTACAAAATTCTTGGTGCCGAGTTAAATCTGTATACCTGTGGCATATGAGCTCCTCAACCACAACATTACATTATTTTTGTGATGAAAATTATTTATTTAGTAAAAAAGTCATTATTACAGTGTTTTTTAAAAATGTACTGATATGTTCTAAAATAATGGTAACCCTGACTATCATGGTAGAAACCTAGGGTTACAGAACTCACTATTTATCTGAGTCAACTGAATCAGTCATGCATGTGAGCATCTGGGGTAAAGTCTTGAATCAAATCAAAGACTCAGTTGCCACAATCCTAAACTACACTGAAATTTCTTATTTGGGTTTTGGAAAGGGGGTTGGTCAACAAAACACTGCTTACCTGTTCTTTTCACATATTACCAAAACTTAAGAAGGGGGTCCAAGAGCATCCTCAAGCCCAAGTTAATAGAAAAGTTCAGAAACTAAGAAGTCAGTATTGAAAAGTATCCATTGGCATACAAGAAATAAAGATCTCTAACCATATCCCTTTGAGGGCCCTGGCACTAGGGCTCTGGTGGTGTCCAAGTTTGTTTAGAAGAATGTCTCAAGGACAAACAAGATTTACTACAATACTATCATTATGATTCCCCTGACAACTGAAGAGAGTGGCACAGTTGTGTTCATTGCAAAACTCAAGGCCAGTACGATTAGAGTGAACAGGCTGCAGTATAGCTGTGTTTAAAAATGGGAAAAAAAGTCAACACCCTGATCAGGAGTGATGGACAAAAGGCCTGCATTTGATTGACACATGTTGCAAAACTTAGTCATTACCATGAAACTATAATGTAAACTCAATGCAACTGGCTTATACTAATTTATATATATTATATATATAAATTATATATATTTCTTAATATATATAAATTACTTAATATATATAATATACTTCCCAGATGAAGCTCCACTCCCAGGCGCTCTAACATAATGCTCTAACATAATATACATATATATATATATATACACATGTGTATGTATGTGTGTTTGTAATATATAATCATATTATATATAATATGTATTATATTTAAAACATATTGTGTTATGTGTATATGCTTGTGTGTGTGTGCAGAGACAACATGGAGTCAATACTCCATAAATTTACTTGTGGTTCAGGGATTGACTTGATATTTCCAAACTTGGTAGGCAAGCATTCACTAAACCATTATTTTGACCTCTTCCTTATTGTATGTATTTCTGTATTAGAAAGTCAGATTAGTGTAAAGAGCAGAAAAGGTGCTAACTATAAGACTGTAGGTAGAACTAGTTATGGAACAATACATACACAGTCATGTGGAGCTCATAAAGGAGGTCAGATATTTTTTGTTCCCATAGATAAAATAAATCTATTGAAGGACTAAGGAAGGAGGAATCTCATCATCATCATCATCATCATCATCATCATCATCATCATCATCATCCGCAGCAGCAGCAGCAGCAGCAGCAGCAGCAGCATCTCCTTCTTCTTTTTCTTCTTCTTCCTCTTCTTCCTTCTCCTTTATTTTTCTACTTCTTTCTTCTTCCTGCACTCGAGTACTTCAACACAAGGATGAATAATTTCTGAAATCCTTTCTTTGTGATGGAAATCTGACCCATTTGGATAGGCAGAGTCTTTATCATTTTTTAAAGAAGGATTTCATCAGATTTTATTTTTGTGTGTATGAGTGCTTTGCCTGCCTAGATGTCTGTGTGTGCAGTATCTGTGGAGTCAGAAAAGGATAAAATAGTCCCAGGAATAGTCATTTTAGAGCTGTTAGCAGAATTTGTCATGCTGGGAATGAACTTCAGGTTCTCCATAAGAGCTAAAGTCTTCTTAGCCACTTAGGTTTCACCCAACCCACAGTCTCATTAAAATATTGTAAAATAGTGTAAGTAAATCTTTAGTAAGATAAAGACAGATGTGCTCAGAAAAATAATCAAAAACTTATTTGGTTCAGTAAAATTTGCCAAACATCTGTGAAGTAATAAATTTGTATTTATTTTGCAATTATGAATCATTCTTATTAATCACACTTTCTGGCTATCTGGACTATACATAAAGCTGCAACTTATTACACATTATCCATTATATGCACCAAACATACTACAGGATATTTTACATTTCAGATGTCATCGCTTAACTTTGACTTAAATTCCTTGTAACTCTTTTAACATTTGAAGTGTTTAATGACTTATGGCTCAAAGGGTAGAATTTTTTTCTTAGTTTTTTTAAATATAAAAAGTAAAAGTGAAGAACATTTGTAGAAATTATAAATAATCTTGGAAATTACTTGTAAGTATAAATGTCCTATAGAATAAATCAATATATGATACCTGGGTCACTCTAATTGAAACAAAGATTAAAAGATATTCTTGGTATTGTAGTTATGCTCACTACCTAAAGAAAAATTACTGGAATGAAAATGTCATTTTAACACAAAAATAATATCATAAAATATGTTTTATGAAGTACATTATAATGATCAAACCTTAAGAGTCAGTCCCACAACACCAAGAGGAAGCTCTACTCCCAGGTGCTCTAACATGCCCAGAATCAGAGGTGAGGAGGACACAACATCTGTGCCAACACCAGGAGTAATTGGGACCAGTGGGACCAGGCACACAGGAACTCCTCCAGCCCAGTGGCTCAGGTTCCTTCCAGTCTGTCTGGGCTGGTGCCCTGAGTAGACCTTGGGCACTAACTCTACAGCCAGTCCCACAACAACCAGAGGAAGCTCCACTCCCTGGTACTCTAACAAACCCAGGGTCACAGGATCCCAGAATCACAGGATCACAGGGACAGCTTGACTCTGAGGAGTTCTGACACAACTAGGATCATAGGAAGGACAGGCTACCTTTATCAAGGGCAGAGAGCACTAGAGATGACCAGATGATACAGGGCAAGTGTAAGAATATAAGCAACACAAACGAAGGTTACTTAGCATCATACGAACCCAATACTCCCACCATAGCTAGTCCTGGACACACCATCACACCAGAAAAGAAAGATTCAGATATAAAATCACTTCTCATGATGATGATACAGGACTTTAAGAAAGACATAAATAGCACCCTCAAAGAAATAGAGAAGAACACAGGTAAACAGCTAGAAGCCCTTAAAGAGGAAACACAAAAATCCCTTAAAGAACTATAAGAAAACACAATCAAACAGGTAAAGAAAATGAGCAAAACCATCCAGAATCTAAAACTGGAAATAAAAACAATAAAGAAACCAGAAAGAGAGACAGCTCTGGAGATAGAAAAACTAGGAAAGAAATCAGGAGTGGTAGATGCAAGCATCACCAACATAATACAAGAGAGAAGAGAGAATCTCAGGGGCAGAAGACACCATAGAAAACATTGACACAATGGTCAAAGAAAATGCAAAAAGCAAAAAGCTTCTAACCCAGAATATCCAGGAGATCCAGGACACTATGAGAAGACCAATCCTAAGGATAATAAGCATAGAAGAGAGTGAAGACTCCTAAGGTAATGGGCCAGTAAATATCTTCAACAAAATTATAGAAGAAAACTTCCCTAACCTAAAGAAAGAGATGCCCATGAACATACAAGAAACCTACAGAACTCCAAATAGACTGGACCAGAAAAGAAATTCCTCCCATTATATAATAATAAAAACACCAATTGCACTAAACAAAGAAAGAATTTTAAAAGCATTAAGGGGAAAAGATCAAGTAACATATAAAGGCAGGCCTATCAGAATTACACCAGACTTCTCACCGGAGACTATGAAAGCTAGAAGATCCTGGGCAGATGTCATACAGACCCTACATGTCTATACAAGGCTACTATATCCAACAAAACTCTCAATTTCCATAGATGGAGAAAACAAGATATTCTGTAACAAAACAAAATTTACACAATACCTTTCTACAAATCCAGCCCTACAAAGGATAATAGATGGAAAACAC
>NW_022196915.1:79619832-79638079 GCF_008632895.1 Mastomys coucha
GATTAAAGGCGTGCGCCACCACTGCCCGGCACACACACCATTTCTTAAATGAATGTAACATATTCTCTGTGGGCTGAGAATAAAGTCACTCACTCAAATCAAATAGTTTTGACCAAAGCAGGAAGTCTGTATCCAAAAATCCTGCCTACAATTCATTCCTTAACATGGCAGAGCTAGCTGTCAACTCTCAGCTTAGCTACGATGGAGGTAAAATCCTTTGGTGATGTGAGGGTCATTGAAGTACAGCCTTATTACAATGAAATCCAATGTCTAAAAATTGTTCTTATTTTGGGCTTGTACCACAGCAAGAGCTAAGATTTTAAGCTCTACTAAATACAAAACAAACAAACAAAGAAACAAACAAACAAAAAGACTTTATATATTTATGTTCATTTAAGAAAATACTAGTAGTGATGTTGTACTTTGAAATACACAGTTAATATGTTTGGAGTTACTTAAAATTTATATTGAGAAAAATGTATGTATTTTCAGTATTGCTGTAAGCAATAAGCATAAGACTGTTAAATTGATTGTTGTGTTATATCAAACAACTTTTATAATACTCATTTTTATTGTCATATTTTATAAATTTTAAAGATATGACAAATAGATATCGTAGGTATTGAAGAGGGTTCTCTGGGAGGAGTTGGGGTACAAAAGGGAAACAAGAATGTGATTTAATTCTATTTACTTAAAATATGTTTTTAAATGTTAACAAATTCAGATAAATTGAAATTATGTAATTTTTCTCATCATAATGCAATAAAACTTTTAAAAAGAATGATCTAACCTTAATATATAGAATGATGTTTCAGACTGGAAAGGGTATGGTGCTGTTCTTCAAAGCAAAGGGAACACTACAGCTACATGATAAATCTGTCCCTGTTTTCCTTATTTATGGGATTTCATTTGAAATTCTTTTTTCATGATATAAGCTGACACATTTTCAACACTACTGTATGAAATCTTTAATATGAGTATTCATTTGCTGAAATAGTCCAACATTTGTAGATTTTAATGTATATTCAAACTAATATATACAGCAAAAATTCTTGTCACTTTCAAAACCATGACTAAACCAATATTTCATGTTAAATGATTTGAATACATGTATAAAATGATTATAATAGTTAGGGTAAGTATTACATGGGAAACAATACAAAATATCCCCCCTCCAGTAATGGCCAAATTCTCAAAGTAAGAAAATAAATTACCAGACAATGTACAGTGACTGTAAATAAATCAGTAAATTAAAAGTGCAATAACATGCTATGATATAATAATGAAAAGTTTAAACTGTCTTGGATGAACATCGTGGCATTTAAAGCATATGTAGCAAATCCTAATATTAGAAGTGGCTAGATCCAAAACAGCAGTTCTCTCATACCTGGAAGAAAAAAAACCTGCAGTGCTACTTGTGTTTTGCAAAGTCCTTTGCTTACACAAGGAACACAGATGAAAACATCTGAAGCAGACAATAGCATTATGAGGCAGAAAATACGAAGATCAAATGTCTTAACGATTATATGTTGTACTCAAAGGTCATGAATCCTGTTCAATGTTTAAAATGAAAATTCACTTCAGCAATTGAGTTTTGCAACTGTTTACAACCCATATCATTGACTCTAGTGATACGTGCTAATTGTACCAATCAGCATGGAGAGTTTTTCTAAGTTATTTGTTTAAACAGGACAATGGCTACTTCCTTTCAAAACTTAAGGAATGATTAACTGTTGGTTAAGAAATGATTATTATTTTAAATTTTCATGTTTTGTCACTTTTCTAAGCAGGCATCATTTTTAGCTAGATTTTATTTTTTTATTAGATATTTTCTTATTTTACATGTCATACAATATCTCCTTTCCCAGCTCCATTGGGGACCCTATGCTCAGTCCAAAGGCTGATTGTGAGCCTCCACTTCTGTATTAGTAGGGCCCTCCCCTTCAGCTCTTTCAATCCTTCCCCCAATTCAACTATAGGAGACACCTACTTCAGTCTAATGGTTGAGTGAAAGTATCTGCACCTGTCTCAGTCAGTTGGTGGCAAGGCCTCTTAGAGAACAGCCATGCTAGCTAGGGTCTTGTCTGTAAACACATCATAACATCAGTAATAGTGTCAGGTCTTGGTGTCAAGAGATGGATTCCAAGTTGGACTGTCAATGGATTGATTACCTTTCCTTCAGTCTCCTCCTTTTTGTCCCTGTAGTTCTTTTATACAGGAACAAATCTGGGTTAGAAATTTTGAGTGTGGGTTGGTGAACCAGTCTCTCAGCTTGGGAACCTTTTTATCTAGTGGAGGTAGACTCTTAGAGTTCCCTGTTGGGCCTTTTGGCTAAGGTCACCCACATTGAGTCAAGAGAGTCTCATGTATCAGGTCTCTGGGACTTTCTAGTCTCCCCATCCCCCACCTAGAAGCTGCATATTTCCATTCATTCTTCTGACACTCAGGGCTTCTCTCCTGCTCCCCTCACCTGATCCTGTTACCTATTTCTCCTCCCCCCTCTTCTACTCATGTTCCTCCCTCTGTCTGCCTCCCATGATTATTTTGTTTCCCTATCTACCTGAGATTGAAGCATCTTCATTTGGGCCTTCCTGCTTGTTAAAGTTCTTAAGGTGTATGGGTTGCATCATGGGAATTTTGTAATTTTTGCCTAATATTCACTTACCAGTGAGTATATACAACGCATGTCCTTTTGGATCTGAGTTACCTCACTCATGATGATATTTTTCAGTTCCATACATTTGCCTACAAAATTCATGATATCTTTATTTTTAATAGCTGAATAATATTTCATTGCGAAAATTATTCACAATTTCTGTATCTATTCTTTGATTGAGGGACATATGAATTTATGGACATACAAGAAGAAGAAGATTCTATTCCCTTTTTTCACCTTTATTTGGCTCTGGGAATCAAAGTCAGACTGTCAGGCTTATGCATCAAATATATTTGCTCAGCAAACTTTCTAACCCTTATTTCAATCTTTCATAGACTGTCAATCCTTTTTCTGTTATTCATATCTCCAGTAGTTATGATAAGCTCATGATTACTTTCAGTAAGATTTTAGTTTTTCACTTTATATATTAATTACCTGTGGAAGATAAGTGTTAGCTTTCCCAAAGTTGTTAAATTATTTTTAAAAAGTATTCTGGTTTTGTGAAAGAGAAATACATGCCTCTCCTTATTCCTTGTACTTGCTACTGAAAAAAATAAGTAAGTGTGTAAATATATTCTTGATTCTGTAAAATTTTATTTATTCCACTTTGTTTAGCTTTGCATACACTTGATCTTGAATTTGTATCTTCTTTTCTACTCTTTACAGTCCTGGGAATTTCACACTTTGACTATAATTCACTATTAAATGGTGCAGAAAAATACCTAACCCTTGTTAGCTTTAGGATTATGTTGCTTCAGGTCAATATGAAGAAGCTTACTCTTTAAGGATATTGACCTTCTAGTCCATCAAGGTGGTTTATGTCTTTACTTACTTAAGCTTTTTATGAAATATTTTATCAATATTTTATAGAGTCTAATATAGGAGATTTGCCCATCTACTGTCTTTTTTCCTAGTATGTTAAACATAAACTGTAAATGTGCTCTTAGTTCATTTTTATATGCCAAGATTTTTCAAAGCATGGATGCACATTTAATTTTCTCTCATCATTATTGAGTGACAAGGAAATAATTGTATACATTTTTCTATTAGTTCAGATGATTTTTTAAAATAAATTTTGGTTTTTCTTTGAAAAATTTATACTCTTTAACAGTGTATATTGATCCCATCCACTCACTGCCCCTGTCTAAGTCCCTGTAGTAAACAGTCCCCACCCCTACATATACACCTGTCTCCTATCAAATTCATACTCTTTTTGATTTTATAAATAAAGTTTTATTAGAACACAGCTTTATACTTTATCCTGTCTGTGTGTCATGCAGTTTCTTTAATGCTGCAATATTAAAGTCTAAGTAGTTACAACACAGTCTATCTGGCTTAAAGAGAATAAAAATTATTTTCAATTAAATTTTATTTTAATTGAAATAAAATTGAATCATTTCTACCCTCCCTTCATCCCTCCAGTCCCTTTCAATTACCATCCCTTGAGCCCTTCTGTACTCTCCCATTCCCAAGTTGAAAACCGTTTTTTTTTTTAGATATTTATCCTTCCTATATTCCGTCATCAAATCCAGACACTATTGTGGATGCCAGGAAGTGTTGGCTGACAGGAGCCTGATATAGCTGTCTCCTGAGAGGCTCTGACAGTACCTGACTAATACAGAAGTAGAGGCTCACAGCCATCCATTGGACTGAGCACAGTGTCTCCAATGAAGGAGCTAGAGAAAAGACCCAAGGAGCTGAAGGGTTTGCAGCCCCTTAGGATGAACAACAATATGAACTAACTAGTACCCTCAGAGCTCCCAGGGACTAAACCACCAACCAAAGAGTACACATGGTGGGACTAATGGCTCCAGCAGCATATGTATGGCAGATGATGGCCAAGTTGGTCATCAATGGGAGGAGAGGCCCTTGGCCCTGTGAAGGTTCTATGCCCCAGTGTAGGGGAATGCCGGGACAAGTAAGCAGGAGAGGGTGGAGTAGCAAGCAGGGGGAGAAAACAGGGTCTTTGTTTTTGTTTTTGTTTTTTTGTTTGTTTTTTATTTTTATTTTATTTATTATTTTATTATTTTTTTGGAGGGGAAACTGGGAAAGGAGATATTGTATGACATGTAAATTCATATTCTTTTTAAAATTGATACTACTAACTAGTTTTCTGGTTAGGGCTCCACATAATTTCAAGAGTCTGTCGCCATTCTTCGGAGAATGACAATACTATCAGCAGTCAAATCTTCCGAAGAGAACATTTTTCCTCACTAGCCAGGAAATGCCAACATTTATTCCTGTAGGAGCTGAGAGAGGAGTTCCCTCACCCATCACTGCTGGAATGGCTCAGTTTTGTGAAGGCCTTGTAGAGGTAATCACAATTGCCATTAGTTCATAGATAAAACAGTCTTGTCTATCCACTTGGCTTCTCTTTTTGTATTTTTATGGCTAATTCAGCTTTAAAAATACAGAAATATATACTGTTATATATCATTTAATTTTATTCGTTTAAATTCTTATGGATTTTCACCCTATGATTATGGTGGCTATTTACATGTGTGTGTGGGCAAGGGCATTTTTGCAATGCCTTCCTCATATTTTGGCTGTGTACTGCTGTCCAATACAAATAAACAATATGAGAAATATTCCCAATTGCTTTATTTTCTAGCACATTGAAATTTTATTTTAATTCATTTTTGTTCTATATTCTGTAGATAAAATTATCTGTCTTTAGTGTATTATTGTTGTTGAGAAATTTAAATTTATTTCAAAATGAATACAATAAATATTTCCACTATCCAATTTGCTTCATTTGCATTCTAATTCATTATAATTTGAGATTGCTGTAACAAAATTACATTTTGATGTGTTACAGATCACATTAAGTCCATAAAATCTTAAGTCTACACTACTTTCCCCAACTCTTTGTTGACAGGCTAACCACCCATCTTCTCCCTCTCTTTTATATTACTTAATGATAGTTAACTGCAGTGAATAAGGGAGGAAAGAGTAAGTTTCATATTTGCAGTAGATATAGCCTTGTTCTTATTGATAACATTTTATTTAACAAGAATAGTCACAAATAAATGTATTCCTTCTTGTATGGACAAATGTAGTTCTGGAAAGGGGTTGATTGAAATTAATTCTGTTTCAACATGACAATAAATGCTTAAATTTCAAGAAATAGCTGTTGATATATGTGCCTCCTAATGACGCTCACCTTATATAGGATGATATTTTACTGAAAATAAAGAGGATAGACAGGCTTAATTCTGAGAAATGTGCCATCTTATATTTTTGTATAATATTATGATTCCTGTCCAATCAACATAAGAACCTCATAAAAGTAAAATAGAGTTGAAATTCAATTAACACTATTTATAGTTTTCCATGTCCAAAAGTGAAAGAATGTGGTACAATAAAAAATTGTTTTGTTTCCAAATGTCCTGATGATGAAACATGATATGGTGGCAAATACCACAAATTTATGGTTAATGTGGATTGAGTAATATGATTATGGTTGATGTCTGTAAAGTTTCAAATCACTATTTCCTTTTTTTCAATGTGCTATCTGTTTAGAAATATGAATGTTATTACACCCTTCATTTGCAAGAAAATATTTTATTTTTACCCATCAATCTGTATTGTACCAAATCCTCCATATTTTTTATTAGATGTTTTCTTTATTTACAATATCTCCTTTTCCAGGTTCTTTTCCAAAATAAAAATAAAATAAAATAAAATAAAACCAAAAACTAAAACAAACCCCTGTTCCCCCCCCCACCCATTCTCACCACCCCCTCCTGTTATTGGCCCTGACATTCCCCTACACTGGAGCATAGAACCTTCCATCCATTGGACTGAGTACAGGGTCCCCAATAAAGAAGCTAGATAAAGGACCCAAGGAGCTGAAAAGTTTGCAACCCCTTAGGACGAACAACAATATGAACTAACTAGTACCCTCAGAACTCCCAGGGACTAAAACTCCAACCAAAGAGTACACATGGTGGGACTCATGGTTCCAGCAGCATATGTATAGTAGAGGATGGCCAAGTTGGTCATAAATGAGAGGAGAGGCCCTTGGCAAAAAAACATTTGACAAAAATGTTTTAATTTGATTTAAGAAAATATAAAAGCTTAGTGCTGAATAAATGCTGTCAAGGCCATAAACTGTTTTATATCTAACAAATATAAATCTTGTTTTTATTTTTGATTCACACTTAACTAGAGCTAATTTGATACATTATTTAGAAAGTTTAAAATACCAGAATATGATACTTACTATGTTTAATTAACACAGTTACTTTAAAGGTAATGTAAAAGTTGCTAGAAAAGTTTCTTTCTCCCTGATTTTGAAAAAAAATCTTAATCTTGCATCAATTCCCTGTTCTTTGTTGAATTACTTGAAGGGCATAATCTTAGAAAACATTTTCACTCACTAAACCAAACAATGACTATGTTTATCTCTGTGATCAATTTGGTTCTTTCTGAAGTTGGAGAATGTCAGGCATTTAAACGTCTAATACATACCATTCTAGAGCTTACAATATTTGTTCAAGTTTATTGCTCTATTATTTTAGAGATCATTTTTTTTTCCTTCATGGCCTCATCGTTTTCACTGGTGAACCTCTTTTTATCTATTCTAGGAATCACTTCTTAATCAACCTGCTTTTTAAACCTCCTCTTTTCTCGATATATTGTGCTGCATTAAATTGTTTGGATGCTATGCTCAGTCAGAAAACACATCTCAAATCCCTTGTTTACATTTCCAGATATTGAGTAGAAAGGTCACTGTACAGTTTCCAATAGAGGATTCTCACTTATTGATTTCAGAGAAGTTACATTTACTAGGATTTTGTCAATGAGCCAGTATTACTACAATTTCACTTCTGTGTTTTAATCATTAATTTTTCAATAAGACATATAAATTGAAGAGACAATGAGACCGCAATTCAACATGAAACTGAGCTTTAACATCTTTTAGTCCTCAAGATGTGTTCAAACTTTTTCTGTGAATTAATTTGTTATGATTTATTATACATGGCTCATTTTCCTAAAAATTGCTGAAGAACACACCACTTTATACTAAGAAACCCATATAAGGTTGTTGAAATGGTAACAGAAGATAGTCTGTGGTCACTGTCTACATTGATGTTATTAAACATTACCATTACATAGAAAATACAGAAACTTTTTGCAAGAAAAGTGTATTCATTTTAAAGAGAAACACAGAAGAATCACAGTTTTCATTTAATTGGTCTTGATACATAATCATGTGAGGGTAAATAACATATTGAACTAGCATTTTGTCAGTTTTGGTGAAGTATGAGCATGAAACTGCCAGGATAATTACTTTTAATAAATTACTGACATCATTAAAGTGCAGCAAATGCACGATTTTAAGCATGCCCTAGTTTATCTACCTTTATGTTACGGAAGCCATAATTTTCTCTTTTACTTCAGGATAGTTTCCTCTACTGAGGAACTCTAAATCTTTCCCGAGCCATAAATACGTGAACATAAACCCATGATTTATTGCAATTTAGCTTCTGTTTCTGTGGAGGAGGTTTACTGTGCTGAGAAAACTCATTAATCTCATTCACAGCTCATAGTATAAACATAACCTTTAGAATATATAACAGAACAAGTTATGTGTTTGGGTGATTTACTGTTTCTGTTTTGGTAAAAGAACAAATTGTGGTGTCCTATTCTATTCTTAACTTTAATATTCATTGATACATTTGTACTATTAATACAATCCAGTCATGAAATACAATATTTTTACTGAGACATCACTTTCACTTATATTTATTATAGAAATATAGATTAAAATGCCTTTTGACATAGAAGAAACTTCAAAGCAAAACAGTACAGTATTTTTGTTATGTAAATTGGTTTCAGATACTGAAGGTAATTATAAACCTAATTTTACATGTAACTATATTCTAAACTCCATTTCATATTAATTTAACACAAAGTCTGTTAAGAAAAATAGACTTAAAATCAGTATATCTTGCCAAATAATTTCTTTGTTGTTCTTTCTCAATAGTTTTACTCTGATAATCTAGATTTTCTTGTGTTCTACTATTTCATGTGGCAAATGCTTAATTTTCATTACATGAGTAAATGTCCTATTGTCTCTCATAAGTTTTATTCAAATTAATTTTTCATTTAGTTCATTTCAAATATTTAGAATGTTTCACATTGTTTGTTGCTTAGTAAATATATAATATTGAATTAGAGATATACTTTAAATATATTATATAGAACAACCTTTTTCAAGTATAAATGATTTAGTGGATTATGTAGTAATAACTATGAGTCATTAATAGGCAACAATATTGCTTTTTGAGTATAGAATGTAGTATGAACATTATTATTTTGTGTAGTTAGCAATTTGAAAGTACAACTTAGTATCAGTTTTAACACAACATTAATTCAAGTACTATTCAAGCATTCTGGCTAATATTTTAATATGTGTCTTATTAAAATCCTTAAATATTCTCTTTAACCAGGCATAGAATGAATATAGTACAAGTTTTGAATAAAGTTCTAAACAAAAGGCATGCCAAATATGTCTTACCAAACAATTTTTTTGTTAGTCTTTCTAAATAGGTTTGCTCTGTCATTCTAGATTTTCTTGCCTTACCTTTACTTGACTTCATTCAGAATTAATGTTAAAATAAGTTCTCAGGTGTCAACCAACCTGTTGTCCCCATGCATTCTAGCCTGGTAGAAGAGGACACTATGAGAATGTAAGAGCAAACTCTTCACAGCTTTGAGTATTATGCTAGGACATTCAACACACAATGAAGGGAGCTCATGTTTCAGTCATAAAATATCCATAATTTACCAATCCTTGAGTTGAGAATAATATGTCATAATTTGATGATGCTTACCAAATGAATACTGGGTGTTCACTTGACTCTAATCACAGTCTCTTGGCTGTGCTTTGAAACGTCTTCTCCAAACAAAATGTGGACATTAGGTCAATGTGTATCAACATATGGCTCGATTTCTACTCTCGACTGGCTTTACCCATAATGTTCTGACAAACTGTGATTCCTTCCATCTGCCCAGTTTTCTTTTCTCTGATCCTAGTTGTGGATAGAGCATATGGGATACCATAATAATTAATTTACCAACGTTCTTATTCTTTTTGCCAACAACAAATTACTTTTGGAAGATAAAATCTCAAAATCCAACATACTACTGCAACTATGCTGGCTCCAGAGCATCTCAAGCTATTGTTATGTGTCAGTGGCAATTTATATGCAGGATTTGGGCTAACAAAGGCACCAAGTAAACACCAAACTACAGCATCAATGGTTAAATGTTTAAGTTCATAGTTGTAATTCTAATCCAGAGAAAGGGGAAAGTATATTCTAACCAACTTTAGTATGTACATTACTCAAGCCATTTTCTAGCCTATGTGCTTTGCGCAAAACTGTTCAATACTCTTGTAATTATTTGATTAGGGGTAATGTATTAAACAATATATTGGATAAGGTGTTATTATGACATCATTGCTTATAGGTCAAGTTTTACCTCCTAATCACATCTTATCTGCTCCCATCCTTTATATTTTTATCAGAATATCCTCTGCTGATAAGAACAGAGTGATTATTTTTCCTGAACTTCTTTTATAGAAATCAATAAAATCACCAGTGTATAGCATATATTCTATAAGTTACTATCTAAAGTACATTCCTGCTCCTGGGCCTTCCTTAGTAAAACAAATGTCTTACTTACATCTGATTTTATCATCCCAGCAATTTTACTGGATACTTTTTGCTAGCATTACATTTTTGAATGCAACATTAAATAAGCTTTAGTTTCTCTTAAACACAAGGAAAATGAATACACATGATGTTAGGTACTTATCATGCATCAGGCACTGTAATGATGCTTTTCATGAGCCATCTCATTTAATCTCCAGAATGGCTGTGTGCAGTGAGTCTTAGCCGCATTTTATAATCAGGTAACTGAGACTGAGTGAACGTAAAACATTGCCGAATGCAGAGTCGGGACTGAATCCCAAACCCTTGAGAACATAATCTTTGTTCAACCTTATCTGTCTAGATAAGACACCATGCACCGCTGCAGATTTCCTTTTTGATGCCAGGTCATTTTTGTACATGATTAAGAGACAGCTTTGTACTGAGTTATTCCACTAGAGCTCCAAACTTCACCACTGACTGGAGAAAGCTGTTAGGGAAAATGATTCTATTCATGCTTTTTCTCTTGACCTTCTCTCAATAGTGGAACGTTTCCTTAAATTGATTATGAACTAAGGGGCATAGTGAAAATGGGAATTAATGCTGCATTAAGACTCCAAGATCATTTGAAACAGCAGCTGAACCAAGGCAGAAATTGGTTCTCTAAAGGACTTTTCTGGACCTGAGCAGAATAATTCACAGTAAGTACTCAGGTGGTGTTGTGGTGTCAATGTTTTTCCAAACATATTTTTTGTTAATGTTTTGTTAGAGGATATTTTCCTGTGAATACCAGTATCATGTATCATTTTATTTTAACTGAGAGACAGATTTAACTACTTAAATCTGTAAAATATTGTTTTTTAATAAAAGGAAATGTTTTCTTCTTTTACTACTTTCCATAAGTTTGAAAAAGAAATTATTTGGACATGCTTATTCACAGTGTTGTTTACCTTTCAGATTTGTCTTGCTATTCATGATTAGCTACATACTTATCTTTATGCTACTTAATATATATATATACATATATATATACATCATATTAGATTACAATTATCAAACATATATGTATATTTGAATATGACTGGATGTAAATAATATAATGTACAAATGAATAAGAACAATCTCAGATAATTTATCTCTTATTCCTTGTAAAACTTTAGAACCTCAATGTGTTCTTACAGTTTACAAGGCCTTAAATTTAAATGTTTAGCCTAAGCCATCATCATTAATCACCTACAATTTTATTGTAGCTTCCAATTTGATCATTTTTATGTAATTAACATCTCCCACACATTATTTATATTTTTATTTATTTATTTGTTCATTTGTTTGTTTTCATTGTTTACTGATTATTTTATCTATTTACATTTCAAATCTTATCCCAGTTCCCAGTTTCTCCTCCACAATCCTTCTACCCCCTTCTCCCTCCCCCTGCCTCTATGAGGGTGCTCTCCACCCACACACCCACTCCTACCTCAGTGGCCTAGCGTTTCCCTACCCTGGGTCATCAAGCCTCCACACGGCTCCCCTCCCAGTGATACCAGATAAGGCCATCCTCTGCTACATATGCAGTTGGATCCATAGGTACCCCTGTGTACTCTTTGGTTGGTGGCTTAGTCCCTGGGAGCTTTGGGAGGTCTGGTTGGTTGATGTTGTTCTTCCTATAAAGTTGCAAACCCCTTCAGCTCCTACAGTCCTTGCCCTAACTTTCCCATTGGTGCCCACATGCTCAGTCCAATGTTTGGCTGTGTTTATCCACATCTATATTGGTCCAGCTCTGGCAAAGCCTCTCAGCAGACAGTTGCTTACCACATCTAAAGTGATATTTGTAAATATTAATTTATCATCTTTCAACTACTCAAAATATTTTCATAATCTTCCAAGGTAGTTTAAACAGATTTTGAATTATTTACCTACCTAGATATTACTGATCAAGTCACCTCTTCTTATATTTCCAAAGTTCTTCTCAACCACTCAGTCAACTACATTAATGTAGAAAGATCACTCAGACGTGGTCTGTCCATATTCCTAGCCTGAAATGATCTTGTTCAAACTATACCATCCAGATTAGCCTTCTGAGAAGTATAGTCTAATTGACAATAATTCTTTGTGAGAAATGCAATCCAATACCACTAATTTTCAACTCTATATCTCTGAACTATACTGGTACAAAAATCCTTATTTTAGTTATAATCATTACAATTTATAATCACATACTGATTACTTATGTTTCTCAAAACTTAACATGTCCTGGAGTAAGAGAACCTCTGATATTTTTTACTACTTTGAACCTAGCATTTTTATTCACCTTCTTTGTCATAGTAAAAGTAAAACCTTTAGAAATCTCTCATACATTTTTCTAAATTATATACAATATTTTCTTGTCACTATATTAGTTCACCAAATTAAACTGTAAGTGTATATATTCAGCAAATATAAATACACTTAAAAAATTAAGTGTATAAAAGCTAGGGAATTAGTTGTTTCTGTGGGAAAAGCATTGGTTAGCCCCAGCATAAGGCTCTGAATTTCAGATCTCTATCATGCATGCAAAAACCAAGCATGGTATTAGACACTTGGAATTCAGAGTCAGGAGTTGGAGACAGAATAAGATGTCTTTCAGAAATCAGTCTGGTCACATCAGAGACCTCCCTGGTCAGTGAGAAAGTCTGCCTCAAAAACAACAGGAAGAATATGAAAAGACACTACATGTAAATCTCCCGCCTTCACATGCACAAATATTGGGATATATACCTGAATTCACCTGTGTTTATATATATACAGCAGGCACACATGCACAACTCGGCACAAGGGCAGATAATAGTAGTCAGTGGATTATGGTTAAAATTCCCAAGTATTTGTGTGAAGCCTCGATCTTTGTATTGTGAGACATTTAGGGAGTCAATAAAAAACATAAAACTTTAGAGAAGTACAGTTATTTGCAGTCTAATGGCTCATTATATTGTTTAGCACAGATTTTTTTTTATGCTACAGCTATCTATGAGAAAGGATGCAAATTAGAGGTAAATAGGTTATGATGGAATAGAGATGTTTATCACTAGAATTGAGGATATTTGGAATCTGTCTTTCTAAGGCTCTCAAAATACAGTTTAGGGGATCAGATCATTCATAGTAACATAATATTATACACATTAATTTAAGGGTAACAGAATTGAGCTCATTTTCACTACCATTTACCTCTAGTAGTTTATACACAGTCCCTAAGCTGCCTGACATATTGTAATGCTGTCCTTTTTAAGGACATTTGAATAAGGCCCCTCAGTGTCCTTACTTTGCATTTCCTACGTCTCCACTTGTTGCTCACATCCCAAACACTTTTTTATTATCAGTTGGTGAGACTACCATTTTAAGAGTCTAACTCCTGGGAGGTGATCTCTTTTGAAAAGATCCAGTTTTCTTTAAAGCAAGATGACATCTAGGCACAGAAGCCCAATTATTATTAGCAGCCAGCGCAATTGTAATTATAAGTAAAATGCTTCATTATATCTGTTCAACTTTTAACTGAATCTCTGTTCGCTGCAATACCTAATAAGCAGCTAGGAACTGCTGACTTGGCAGCCTTCCGCATCAAGTTTGTGATAACAAAGGAGGTTATGAAAATGAATTCACCACAGAAGCCCTACTGAGTTAGTTACTATGATTCACAAGTTTATTATGGTAATAAAGCAACATGAGACAGTAATGCAAGGCACTCATATGTACAAGGAATGCTCAATATTGCTCTCAGCACATTATAAGAAAGGGCTGTGCTGGGAGTTGTGTATAACTGAGTGTAGCCATTGTCTCACTGCAGAAGGAAATCTGCAGTTTCTTTTCATTTTGCCCACATGTTCTTTTCCCCAACTGAGAATTTTCTATTGTTTCAGTTACACAAGCAAGGTGTTCTGATTGTAGTCTCAAGGTTGTGGAATTACCTCTTTCTCTAGAAGAATAGAGAAAATGGCACAGATTTGATCTTCAAACACAAAAGGACTGTCACTTTTCCTTTTCTCTCTGGGATTTCTGAATGAAGTGGGAGAGTTCAAGCAAACAGTACAGAATCCCAGTGAAACTAAAGGAAAAAAGAAATGCGTGAACTCCATAAATCTGGACTATATCCCTGGCGTATCAAGTCAGTCAGCATGCACTTAGTGCTAACACATGACTAGCATAAGTCCTCGCCAAAAGCCCAATGTCTAGGTGAAACCTAGTGGTTAACCAGGCAATCCTACACTGTGCTGGAGAAGGAATTTCTCTCTCTTTTCACTGATTTGATTTTTTTGTGTTCTCATCTTCTTTTATATGTGTGATGATGTGTTTTCATCTTGAAACATAATTCACACTTCAAAGGACCACTTTCTTCATAATCAACCTTTATCAAACAGTATATTAGTTTCAGAAAGTTTACAGAAGTTGAAAAGGCCCATATTGTCCTTGACTGTGTTTTCTATGGTAAATATTTTATTTCAGTAAATATTTTATTTCTGATATGGATAAAAATACACTTGAAAAATATTTGAAAATATAATTCAAGTTGGTGAATATTATTACAAAAGTATTATAGTCATTCTATTAACTTATATTTTTGAATGGGGAATATATAAAAAGTCACAGTTGTTTAGAAAACAAAATGTCACCATCAACTTTTCTTTTTTTTCTCATTTGATATTAATATTGCTTTCATTTCTGTAAGTTAATTTTTATAGCATGCACCATGCTGAGCTATGCTTTTGTCTTACTAACTTCTACTTTTGTCTATAGATTAATGAAACTGAATAAGAAAAACCAAAATTGATTATGGTGGTATGGTTTGTATAATTATACAAAATAAATTGCATCTTCTCTGAGAGATAAAATATTCATTTAAATAGGTAACTCTAGTGTATCCAAAGCTTAAAAAGCTAAAAAATACAGAAGTTAATAATACAATTTTAAAAGAAATAAAATGAATAAAATACACAATGGCAATGAATAAATGGAAATTTCCAATACCATTAGCACATAATATATTTTGTAATAAATTTAAAATAGTACAATGAGAACTTTATAATGTTCAAAAATTTGTGAAAGTATTAACAAGAGATACAGAGGGATAGAAAGAGATTTAGTCTCATTCACTGGAAAAATAGAACAGATAAGATTTTGGGAAATAGCATAAAAAAAAAAACAGCAAATAAAAAAATAAACAGAAAATGCCTTTAGAGCAATGCAGTTATTTATAACCTAATGTCTCATGATATCATTGTAATATGTTTATATTTTAATAAAATGGCCCTCATACTTTGATGTACTTGAATACTAGTCTCCAGTTGGTAAAGCTGTTTCAGAACAATTAGAAGAATTAGGAGGTGGGGCTAGGCTTGAGGTGCAGTGTCACTAGTAGCCAGCTTTGAGCTTCCCAATGCCTCACACATTCCCATCTAGTTCTTTCTCTCTCTCTCTCTCTCTCTCTCTCTCTCTCTCTCTCTCTCTCTGAGCTCTCTCTCTCTCTCTCTCTCTCTCTCTCTCTCTCTCTCACACACACTCTGAGTTCCCAGAAGCTGCTCAAGCCACTGCCACCAAATCTTAACTCCTCCATGATAAGCCCTAAGCCCCTAATTGTAAGCTCAATTAAACATGTTCTTACACAAGTTGTTTGGTCATGGTGTGTTTTTATCACCACAGTAAAAGTAAATTTTAGAAAATTTCTTGGGAAATTGGTACCACCTATCAAATTCAAAGTTGTTGTTGAATCTGGAACATTGGAAATTCTTGGACAAATAGAAGCTATCCATTTTGGGAGATGACAATTTTATATCATTTCTGTACAGGTATCCTCACTGGTTGTTTTAATACCTTAAAATGACTACAGGAGCTACACATCCATTATGGAGAATGTTTTGACAAATCAGCTAATATAAATTTAATTGACAGGAACATCATTTGAATTCTGAACAACATGAAGTAAGCAAGTGGACAAATAGATTTATTCAGTACAAAAAAGAGAAAGATACCATATTCATGAACTCAGAAGTACTATTATTGAAATATATCTGTGGAATTGTACTGCTAACAAAGAAAGGAACTATAGGATTTCTGTGAGTTGTGTATGTATATCTTTATGTGTGGAAATTTACAAATTCCTTTAACATTTATGCGTTTTCAAACTGAATCAACATTACTAGTATTCGAAAAAACCTAATTCAGAAAATTTAATCAACTGACAAGAAATTGTGATATTCAATATAGGATAGACATAGAAATGTAAATTATTAAATGTAAATACCTTAAAAGGCTTCATTTTTTTAAGGAATATGCTTTGGTGGTTTATAGTATCAACATGAAAGAACATAGACCTTGGGGAACAATATAAGGGTATGTCTTTTATGTATTTTCTAGATGTGATTGATTGAAACTCGAATATCTACCCTCATTGCAAATTGAGAAGAACCATCTGTCTCTGTTTCTGGACTATGGAGGCAATTTGATCAGGTGCCCCAAGTTCTTGCCATGATAGCTTGAGTGTCACAATGGCCTATGAACCATGAGCCCAAATATTGTTACAACTTTGGCATACAAAAATTACCAATGCCAAAGAAAAACATAAATATTCAATTGAAGAATCAATTATAAAATTTAAATCTAAATGTACACCTCAATTTCTACCGTGTAAAATGTATTTTAAATCCAAATGGACTTTATTTGGTAGCATATGTTCCCTAGTTGAGATAATATCTCCCCTATTATATTTAATTGCATTTAAACATCCTTTATCTGTGGATTTATTTTTAAAAATGTCTACAGTATTCCATGTGGCTTTTAAAGAAGCCTTTATAGTTCCTTTCCTACCATACATTCCCACCCTTTGGTGTTTTCAGTAGGAATGGACCTCCATAGGATCACATATGTGAATGCTTGATTACTAGAGAAGGGCATTACTAGGAGGTGTTTTCTTGTTGGAGTAGGTGTGGACTTGTGATCATTCTAAATGAAATGCACATCTGTAAGTCTTAAAAGCTTGAAATAACATATAAGGTAAAATATTGATGTTTTTCTTTCTGGGTTTGAGTTGTTACTTTGGATGATTATAACAGATGATGCAGCCCCCTGAATTCCCCTATAGACATAAAAATGTCGTGTTTCATAACACTTAAGCAATATTCCACAAACAAACAAATAAATAAAACCACTCATGATGATGTACTTCTATACTCATACATCAGTGCTAATAACCAGAGAGGCTTCCTCCAGTGGCAAATGGTATATGGTCCAGAGACTCACAGCCAGACTTTATGTGGAGAGTAAGTAGGTGGGGCATTGGAAGCAGGGAGAGTGGAGGGAAGGGAAACTGTGGTGGTGATTTTTGTATGACAGAAAATCTATTTTCAATTAAAACCCTCTAAAACAACAAAACATGTTTTTTATCAGCTGTTTATATTTGTTTTTATATTCCTTACTTACATGCTCTAATTGCCAACTGAGTATTTGATTAGTTGACATTAGTTATCTTTGCATATTCTATGTACCAAACTTCTGTGGGATTTATAGCTTAAAAAACATGTTTTCCCAATTCTGTTGGTCATGGTTGCTTAGCAAATGATGGTGTTCATGCTTGTAACAGAACCTTTTGGTTTCATATAATCACTTTTGTCAATTTTTGGTCTTAATGCCTGTTCTACCATTGCCCTGTTTAAAAAACACTTTCCTGTGACTCTAAGTTCAGGCATATGAAGATATTCGTTTATCAGACCCATGGAGTCAGGTCTTTCACATAACACCTTTGAAAATTTGGACTCAACCAATGGACAGAAGCAGCCGGGCAGTGGTGGCACACGCCATTAATCCCAGCATTTGAGAAGCAGAGGCAGGCGGATTTCTGTGTTCGAGGCCAGACTGGTCTACGGAGTCAGTTCCAGGACAGCCAGAGCTATACAGAGAAACCTTGTCCCGG
>NW_022196915.1:79638089-79657456 GCF_008632895.1 Mastomys coucha
AAGAAAAGAAAAGAAAGAAAATTTGGACCCAACCAATGAACACAAAGAGCTGACCCCTGTTGTCCCTGTTGTTGAATTAGGGAATGCTAAAAGAAGCTGAGAAGAAGTGCGATCCTTTTAGGAGGATCAGTAGAATCAATTAATCTGGACTCCCGAGATCTCTCAAACATTGGACTACCAAACAGACAGCATACATCAGCTGATATGAGGTCCCCAACACACATACAGTAGACGACTTTCGGTCTGTGTTCCTTCAGAGATGATGCCCCAACCCTCAAGAAACTGGAGGTCCCAGGGAGTTTATAGTTCAGGTGGGGTGGGGATTGGGCGCATCCACATGGAGACAGGAGGAGTGGGAGGAGGTGTGGGATGTGGAACAGTTGGAGGGTAGGATGAGGGTGGAGAGTGGAATAGGGAATGTAAAAAGTAAATTTATTTAATAAAAAATAAATAAAATTAAACTAAAGAAAATTTGGAGTTGAGTTTTTGCACGTTGAGAGATGAAGAAGGTCTAGTTTAATTTTCTACATGTAGATATTTTTATATTTTAGGATTATGCTTTTCCTTGTTTTCTTGAGATTATTATATAGATACACCATTTCACTATTCCTCCAATGGATACTTCACAGTGTAACTCCCACAACTAAGGTTTGGGGAGTATTGCAGAAGAAGTGGTGTAAAAGTGTAAGAGTCAAAGGATCATGGAGTTTGCTGTGGAACTGTGTATCTGAACATTCCTAGAAGCTACATTTAGATTTTATGTTTGACTAGCATCGTTTATTGTAGATGCTGCTCTTCCTACCTATGCTTTTGGAATGTTTGGGGAAAATCAGTTGGATACAAGAGTATGGCCTTACATCTTTTCTCTTGTATAAGTTCAGTTCTTCTGAAATGATAAGTGATCCTGTTTGGTTTTGTTTTGTATTTTTTTAATCACATTACCACACTATTTTGATACTTTAACTCTTCAGTTGAAGCAGTGGTTTTCTTGTTCAAGACTCTTTCATATATTCTGGGTGTTTTGTGTTGTGTGTAAATCTTTAAGGATTTTTTTTCAAATTCTGTGGAGAATTGCTTTGTAATTTTGAGGGAAATTGCATTGAATCTGTATGATGCTTTTGCTAAGATGGGAACTTTCATAATATTGATCATGTTAACCCCATGAGATGGTGTTTTGTTGTTTGGTATTCTGTGTAGCTTGTCTTCAGAGTCATGAAGTTTTTATTTTATAAGTCTAACTTTTTTGGTTCATATTTATTCAAAGATATATATTGAGAGTCTTGAGGTTGTGATTGTTTTATGATATTTTTCTATGATTGTCTCTAGTACGTAGGAAATTGTTGTTCTTTTAGGGCTAAACCTGCTGGCTGCTAAATTGCTGAACACACTCATGAAATTTTCTGTTAGATTCTTTAAGATGTTTGAATTAAAAACCATGTATTCTTCAAATAAGAATTCTCTTACCATTCATATATGTATCTACCTTTCATCATCTCTTATTGCTAGAGATAAGATTTCATGGAGCTTATTGAACTAGAGAAGAAAGAGTACACATCATTTAGCATGATATTGGATGTGATCTTGGCTGAATACTGTTTTTTATTAAGTTAAGATAAATAATAAGTACCATCTACCCTTAGATTCACTAGAAATTTTATCTTGAAGGACTGTTGGGTTTTGCATAAGTCCAGTGTTTCATCTACAGAGATATTCATGTTTCTGTCCCTAAGCCTATTTATATGGCTTATTGAAATGTTGTTTTAGAAATATTGAATCATCCATGCTGGTTTTTTAATAAGTTGACTTTATCATGATGAATGATCTTCTTGACATATTCTTGAACTCAACCTACAAACACTTTACTGAGAATTTCTCTTTTTATGCTTATCAAGAATATTAGCTTATGTTGACATATATTGATGTATTGATATTTTCTCTTTCTCTCTCTCTCTCTCTCTCTCTCTCTCTCTCTCTCTCTCCTCTTTGTTATGACTTTGTCTAGTTTTGTTATCAGAATAATATTGGAATCTTAAAATAATTTTAAAATATTCCTTCCATTTCCATTTAATGGAATAGTTTAAAGAATATTTGTCTTATTTGTTCTTTGATGGTATGATAGAATTCTGCTGTAAATCCATTTGGGTTATTTTTTCAGTCAGGAGATTTTATTTATTTCTTCTGTTTCATTCATGGTTGCATATCACCTCAAATTTTAAATAATCTTGGCTTGATATTGGTAAGTATCTGTCTAGAAGTTTTTTCATTTCTTTCAGATTTTCCAGGTTTATGGAATTTATATTTAATTTTTTCATTATATTTAATATTTTTATTTTTTTCATTAAAATATTTATTCAATAGCAACTGTATATGACTAAGCATGTATGTTGTTAATGAATATAGTATCTGAGTAAGTCCAAAAAGCATACTGCCTTCATTGTTTGGACAGAGCGGAGGAAGAGATGAAAAATCCCAGGGTAAAGCTAAACCCCAAGGAGGTAGAGTGCTGTCTTAGCTTTTGGGCAGCTCTGGGTTTGCTCTCCAGCAACAGTGGGAAAGGATAATGAATTGGGCACTACATGTGTCTGGACTAGAATAGAGCCAAGAATGAAGCTCCTGAGCCAAGCCTCCAAGGCAGTGATTTTAAGTCCTTCCTGGTGGCTGAGCTCTTCTGCTGTGAAGACAGATTAGGGACAAAATGGATTTATTCTCCCTGGCATAAATCAACCAGTAGACAACAAAGAAAACAAGAGCAATTCTGAAAACTAGAACAGGAGTTGCTTTTTTGTTTATTTGAAGTAGTATTCTCAGCATGGTTTCTCAGTGTTGAACAACATTTTTTTTCTGTTTCCTTGTTCCTCCTTGTAACTCCTGCTGCCTATGACTCGTGACTGTTAACTAAAGACCTTCGCTTTGCCAGCAGCCTGACTCTCTCTTAAGGACCGCGGCTTTTCCTTAGTTAGGAAGAATGTCCATCCATGAAAGAATAGTCAGGAAACTCCTTGGAAAGCCCTTATTTGGAAAGGATTTGGCTCCGGGCTCTGCTGAAGTTGCCACAGGCTATACATGGAAATCCTATGCTGTAGCACAGTTCCCAGATCTGTATGTAGATGCAAAACTCCAACATGCACATGATCTGTCAAAGGTCTTGATTATGATTTTTTGGTTGTGAGCCTAGCCTTTAACGTCTGAGCCATCTCTCCAGCCCTTGATTATGAATTTTTAAAACATGCCCTCTTTCATTCTCTGTATTTCCCGAGGGTGTGCTGTAATGTCTCCATTTTCATCTCTAATTCTCTCTCTTTCACTATCTTTCTCATCATTTGGATATATTAATTCCAGCACTGATTTTGATGATATCTTTTTAATGATACACACACACACACACACACACACACACACACAAACACACACATATAGTTGCTATAGACATTTAGAGCTGTAAACATCTCTCTTAGTACTACCTTCATTATGTGCCATAGGTTTTGGTATTTCTTCATTTTGTTTTCACTTAATTTTAGAAATTTTAATTTTTTTCTGTATTGTTTCCTTGACTCAATTAGCATTAGGTGGTTTTTCATGTTCTTTAGATTCTGTTGGTGTTAATATCCAGTATCATTTACTTCTGATAAATTAGAATATAGACTGTTATTTTCATTATTTTATATTTGCTAAAATATAGCTTAATATGTGATCAAATTTGGAGTCAGTTCCAAGTGCTGCATCCATTCAATTAGTGATATAATTCAACTCCAATGGTATTGTCTGTATTGCTGTTTGTTTTGTATTTTGTTCTGGTATGTGATCAATCTATTGATAGCATCTAAACTTTGAAAAAACAGATTATTGTTTGAAAAATTACTGGCACTGGTGGTATTTTAGACAATTTAGATAATAATCAGAAAGTAATGTTATAATTATATAAGAGCCAAATTCTCAAAAAGCAAAACATTTAAAGAGAAAGAACAACCCAAAGTCAAAAACTCTGACCCATAATTGTTCATGTTTTAAAGAACTGCAGGGAAAAAAAATGCAGAAGAGCCTGAGGAAAAGGAGGTCCCCTGACAGGCCCAAAGTGGGATCAAGACCTCAAAGCCTGACACTATTATTGAGGCTATGGTGTGCTCACAAAATGGGGTCTATCATGATTCTTCCCTCTAAAAGACCCTACAAGCAGCTAGAAGAGTCAGATACAGATCTTTACACTTAACCAATGGACAGAAGCTGCTGACCCCTGTGGTTGAATTAGGAAAAGCCTGGAAGAAGCTGAAGAGGAGGGCTGCCCTGTAGGAGGACCAGCAGTTTTAATCAACCTGGACCCCTGAGATCTCTAAGACACTGGACGATCAACTAGGCAGCATATACAAGCTTATATGAGGACCCCAACACATATACAGCATACTACTGGGTCTAGATTCAGTCAGAAAAATGCACCTAACCCTCATGAGACTGGAGGTCCCAGGGAGTGGGGAGTTCTGGTGAGACAGGGGGGAAACGTCCTTGTGGAAAACAGAGGGGGTGGTGTTGGGATGTGGAAGAGTCAGAGGGTAGACTGAGAGGGGGATAAAATTTGGAGTATAAAAAAAAAGATTAAATAAAATTAAAAGCAAAAAGAAAAGAGAAAAAAAGATAAGGCTCCCCATTCTCTCCATATTTATTCAGTATAGTACTTGAAGTTCTAGCTAGAGTGAAGCAGGCAATTGAAGGAGAACAAGGGGATACAAATTGGAAATGTAGATATCAAAGATAAAATGATAGTATAAATTAGCCATTATATATGAAAATGATAAAGGGACTGAAAAAGAAGTCAGGAAAATATCGCCCTTCATGGTAGCCACAAATAATATAAAGTATCTTGGGGTAACCCTAACCATACAAATGAAAGGCTTATATGACAAAACTTCAAGTCTTTTAGAAAAGAAATCAAATTTGATACTGGAAATAGAAAGATCTTCCACGCTTATGAATCTTAGGATCAACATAATAAATATAAACACTCTGCCAAAAATGATCTACATATTCAGTATAACACGTGTGAAAATTCTAATACCATTCTTTACAGATCCTGAAAGGAATATACTCAACTGCAAATGGAAAAAGAAAAGCTCTAGATAGTGAAAATAATGCTGTACAATAAAAGAACTTACAGAGGTATCTCAATCCCTGACTTCAAGATGTACTACAGAGCTATAGTAAAAAAATTCTTCATGGTAGTGGCATAAAAACAGACACATTGATTAATGCAATCAAATTGAAATATATACATAAAAGCACACAGCTGTGGATAATTGATTTTTGATAAAGAAGCCAGAGCTACACAATGTAAAACATGAAGTATTTTTTTTTAAACAAATGTTGCTGCTCAAACAAGACCTTTTCATGCAAAAGAAGGAAAATGGATTGATACCTATCACAGGCATCAAATCCAAGTGGATCAAAGACCTCAACATTAAGTTAGACACACTTAACCTGACAGAATAAGAAGTAGGAAACAATCTTGAATGTATTGGCAGAGGACACAGCTTGCTGAACAATATGCCAATAGCACATGCACTAAAATAAACTACTAAGAAATGATACCTCATAAGACTGAAATGTTGCAGCATTTTCTCTGTCCAATCACATGAGGGCAGGGACAGACCTGTTTTTGGACAGGAATAGAGTTAGAGCTAGAGCTGGAGGAGGAGAAAGGTCAGGAGCAGGAGGAGAAGGTTTTTCATCATGGAGTCAGATGATGAGGACAAGTCAGACCCCTCATGGTTACAACCAGGCTAAGGTTTTTACAAGGTTAAATTAATTAGGTCAAAATATTGTCTTTATTATTTGGTTTGAAATTATTGTATTGGCATCTTGTAAATTGTGATCTTATTATTATATAAACCTGATTGGATATTAAAGCCTTAAGAGTCATGCACTACCTACCAGGTATTATGTACTTGTTAGATGAATGATTGTGGGGTGTGTAAAGTGTTTCATGTGAGGAAGATGTTGCTGCTAGCTGGGAGAAAATAACAAGATCCTACCGGGACACATGACCCAGTGGGAAAGGGAGTTTGCAGGGTGGAATCATTTTTTAATAATTCCTGCAACACTGAAAAGCTTTTGCAAGGTGAGAGACACCACAAAGAGGACAACATGGCAGCCTGTAAAATGGGAAAGATTTTTTACCAAATCTATATCTGAATAAGGGTTAATTTTCAAAATATATAAAGAACTCAAGATATTATACATCAAAAAAATGGGATACAGATCTAAACTGAGAATTCTTTTATTTATTTGTTTGTTTGTTTGTTTCAAACTCCAGATTTTATTCCCCTCCTAGTTTACCCTCTGACTGTTCCACATCACATACCTCCTCCCTGCCCTGCTGTCTTCATGAAGATGTCCCCACTCCCCACCCCTACCCCACCAGACCTCTAAACTCCCTGGGGCCTCCAGTCTCTTGAGGTTTAGGTGCATCTTCTCTGACTGAACCCAGACCTAGCAGTCCTCTGCTGTATATGTGTTGGGGGACTCATATCAGCTGGTTTATGCTGCTTGGTTGGTGGTCTAGTATCTGAGAAATTTCCAGGATCTTGGTTAATTGAGACTGCTGGTCCTCCTACAGGGTTGCCTTCTTCCTCAGCTTCTTCCAGCTTTCCTCTAATTCAACTACAGGGGTCAGCAGCTTCTGTCCATTGGTTGGATGCAAATATCTGTGTCTGACTCTTTCAGCTGCTTGTTGGGTCTTTCAGAGGGCAGTCATGATAGGTCCCTTTTTGTGAGTGCTCCTTAGCCTCAGTAATAATGCCAGGCCTTGGGGCCTCCCCTTGAGCTAGATCCCACTTTGGATCTGGATCTTCAGAAGCTGGAAACAACTCAGATATTCCACAACAGAAGAATGCATACAGAAAATATGGTTCATTTACACAATGGGATACTACTCATCTGTTAAGAATGAGGACATGCTGAGTTTTGCAGACAAATGGCTGGAAGTAGAAAATTGCCACACCCACTCCAGTGAATCCACGTGGTCAGGCCCAAAAGCTTGACCATGGATCTGATGTGAAAAACTTCAAAAGAAGCCAGCCTCCTGGGAATCTTTTGGCATTTCTTAACACAGAGGTGGCCCAAATTTGTCCTTGGACCCCCAAGATATGATTTACTAATAGCTAAACAAAAATTGGATGTTACTTTCTGACTGAACATCAATGTTCCAGCATCTTAACCAAACCCCAGCTTGGAATTTAGTAGGAAGTGTTACACATTCAGACTAATTGCCTTTGGCATTGTTAGGGAAATAGTGAGGGAGGTAGGGCATTGAAACTTACTGAATAGAAGTGGATAATCTCAGGGCAAGGTCAATTTTTCAGTCAAGTTCAGCAGTTGAATCACTCCCAGGAATTAGCGAGTAGGACTCCTGAGGCCTGTCTCTGCTAGCCCAGGAGATTAGCATAGTTGGGTGTTTACTAAGGATGGGCGGGACCTTGAGTGTGAGTGAGTAAGAGAGTATTTGAGATTTGACCCTTTACCCTCCTGCGGTCTACAGCCCTTTGGGACTCTAGCCAGACCCTCATGGGCCTGAGTGCTTGGATCTCGGTGGTGCAGCTCTGATCCAGAGGAGGCTGCTACTGCTTTAGACCCAGTGTGTTTCAGATGGCCTCAGATGTACTTTGACTGCTGAGCCACCAGATTTTTCTTTTCTCTTTTGTAATGACTATAAAAGTCTGATGCCATTTTTGAGAAATACATTCAGATCCTGCACTTCCTTGTGCTGTGTCTATCTGTCATTTCTTCACCAACATCTTGCCAACCTGATAGGAACCCTGTTTCTCCACAGGTTGAGGGGCCAAAGCTGGCCAGCCTGTGGCAGAAAATATCCTCCTGAGTGAGGTAACTCAAACTTAAACTGACAATTATTGAGAGAGGTATCCCGTATGGCTAAGAAACACCTAAAGAAATGCTCAATTTCCTTAGCTATCATGGAAATGCAAATCAAAATGATTTTGTGATTCTGTCATACACATGTCAGATGGGTAAGGTTAATAATGTGAGTGAGAGTTCATGTTGGTGAAAATGTGCAGAGAGAACACACCTTCACTATTGGTAGTCAGGAATAGAAATAAATATGGTGGTTCCTCAGAAAATTAGAAATTAATACCTTAAGACTCAGCTACACTGCTCATTGGCATGTATCTAAAAGATACTTCATCCTACCACAAGGACTCTTGCTCAATTATGTTCTAAGCAGTTTTATTCATAATAGTTAAAAATTGGAAACTACCTTTGTGTCCCACAACAGAAGACTGGAAGAAGAAAATATGGTATATTTAAATAATGGTGTATTTTCAGATGTTAAAAGTAAGGACATCATGGATTTTGCAGATAAACTGAGGGGACTAGGAAAGACCATCCTGTGTAAGGTAACCCAGATCCAGATAGACAAACATGGTTTGCACTCACTTGGGTGTATATGTTTTTAAATACAACCTTCATGCTTGTTGTTACAGCACCTTTTTATTTCTGATTTTTGTTAGTTTGGGTATTTTTTTTCTGTATTTTAGTGTGTTTTGGTGAGGGTTTGTCTATCTTGTTGATTTTCTTAGAAAACTATCTCTTTTATTGATTCTTTATATTGTTCCCTTTGCTTCTATTTTATTGATTTCAACCATCAGTTTGATTATTTTCTGCTGACTGCATTTCTTAGGTGTGCTTAATTCTTTTTGTTCTAGAGCTTTTAGGGATGCTGTTAAGTATTTGAGCTCCCTAATTATTTTAAATGTAATTACTTACTGCTATGAACTTTCCTTTTAACACTGGTTTCATTGTGTCCCATAATTTAGGATATGTTGTGCATTCATTTTCATTGAAATCTAGGTGGTTACTCATTATTTATTTCTACCTTTACTCAGTATTCATTCAGTCGAGATTTGTTCAACTTCCCGGAGGTTATCAGGCTTTCTGTTGTTTCTGTTGTTGAAATCCTGCTTCAGTTTATGGTAGTCTGATAAGATGTAGGAGATTGTTTCAAACAATTGAGACTTATATTGTGACTGAGTATATGGCCACTTGTGCAGAAAGATCCAAGAAGACCTGAGAACAGGTATATTTCTGTCATGTTTCAGTGAAATGTTCTGTAGATATCTCTGAGATCCATTTGGTTTACAGCATCTCTTAGCTCCAGTATTCTTCAGTTTAGAATTTGTATGGATGACCAGTCCATTGGTGAAAGTGAGGTATTGAATTTTCTGACTATCACTGTGTAAGGGTCAATGTATGGTTTAAGATTTACTAATATTTCTATTATAAATATGAATACCCTTCTCTTCAAAACATAGATTCTAAAAATTAAAATGTTGTTTTGGTGGATTTTTTCTTTGATGAATATAAAGTCCTTCCTCAACTCTTTTGATTGATTTTGGTTTGAAGTCTATTTTGTTTGATATTAGAATGGCTAGACCAACTTTCTTTCTAAATCCATTTGCCAGGAAGATGGTTTCCCGACCCTTTATTTTAAAGTAAAATCTATCTTTGATGTTGAGATTGCTTCTTGTATGCAGCAGAAGAATGTTTTTTACATCCAATATTTTAGTCTGTATCTTTTTACTGAGGAATTGATTCCATTGATACTGAGAAATATGAATAATTATTATATGTTATTTTGTTATTGGCAGGAGTATTATGTGCATATCGTGTGTTTGTGTGTGAGCATGTGTGATTAACCGTGTGTGTGTATGTGTGTGTGTGTTTGTGTGTGTGTGTGCGCATGTGCACACTTGTGTGCTCACATGTGCTTGCTTCCAAACTTTTGGTTTGTTTTTTTCTTTGTTTGTTTCTTTTGTTTTTAGTTGGTTGGTTGTTTGACATTTTTTGGTGTTCGATTATTTTCTGTGTTTTCATGGGTGTAGTTAACCTCTTTGTGCTTTCTTTCTCATGTCTTCTATAGGGCTGGATTTGTGTATAGACATTGTTTAAATTTTATTTGATCATGGACTAGCCAGTTTTTTGTCATCTCTGATAATCAAAATTTTGTTTGGTGGTATCCATGGTCTCTTAGTTTCTGTCCAGGCCCTTCTGGCTTTTAGGGTCCCCATGAGACATCTGGTTTAATTGTAATAGTTCTACCTTTACATTTTTCTTGCTCCTTTTCCCTTGCAGCTTTTAATATGCATTTTTGTACTTATGTTCACCTATTTTGACTAATATATAGCAAGAGACATTTTTCTGATCCAATATATTTGGTGACCTGTACGCTTCCTGTAGCTCCTTCTTTAGGGACCTTATTCTTTAGATAAGGGAAATTTTTCTCTGTGGTTTTGTTGAAAATTTCTGGGCCTTTGTGCTGGGATTCTTCTCCTTCTTCTATTCCTAATATTCTTAGATTTGGTCTTTTCATACTGTTCAAGGTTTCTGGATGTTTTGCTTCAGGAATTTTTATATTTATCATTTTCTTTAATTGATGTATATGTTTCTTTTATCATATATTCAATGCCTGAGATTTTCTTTTCTTTTTTAGCCTTTTGGTAATGATTGTATCTATAGTTCCACTTAGCTTACATAGATTTTCTATCCCCAGATTTTCCCCCAGTTGTGTTTTCTTTATTGCTTCTATTTCTATGTTCATATCTTGAGCAGTTTTATTGATTTTCTTCAATTGTTTCTTTCTGTTCTTGTTTTTTGGGGGTACTTTCTATAAGGTATTTATATATTTCTTCCATTTTTTATCTTTTTTTTTTTAATTTTTGAAAGAATGTGTTCCCTTCTTTTTTAAGGACATCTATCACCTTCATAAAGTTGGTTTTAAGGTCTTTTTTTTTCTCTTGTGCTTCTGCTGTGTTAGAATAGTCAGAGTTTACTGAAGTAGAGTATCTGGGCTCTGGTAGTGACATATTACTCTGGCTGTTGTTAACTGTCTGCTTAGGCTAGAATCTAAGCATCCTGGTTTAGGATGAATATAGGTATAGGTGCTGATTTATGGGTTTATCTTTGTTGCATGGACATTTTGTTCATTGTATCTGTTTCCTCACTAGTATTCTAGCCTGTATGGTCTGTGGTTGACCAGAGGTCTCCACTTGAGCTTGGGGCTGGAATTCTGGTGGCTGCTGTGGTCTTTTGTCAAGCCAGATGTCTCCACTTGGGATAGAGGCTGCTAGCATTCTGGCAGTCCACATGAGAGCTCATCCAGCTAGAGCCTCAGCCTGGGTTGTAGGCTGCTGTATGCTGACCAGGAGAAAAGCAAGGATAGGGGATAGGTTTGTGGTGGGCACAGAGAGAGGGGAGATGGCAAACCTACCTGGATTTCTGGTGCCTGGTATAGCCACTGGTCCAGCAAGGAGTCTCCCCCACTTTGGGGGCTGGAATATGGTAACAAGATGGAAGGAGTATTTGGGATAATGTTGGATAGGTCTCACTGAGAGTATGGATTCTGTCTTCATGTAGGCTATCTACTTGGTTTTTCTAGCAGACACAGCTCTGTTTGGACTGGGGCGGGGGTGTATACTAGAGTTGGGGGATGGTCTTCTGGCAGGCATTGCCTGTGGGTTCACAGGGGTTTCTGATCTTCCATATTTCTTCTGATTAGTTTGTTCTGAAATCTATGCTGTCAGATGTTAGGAATAGATATGGCTGCTTTTTTGCTCAGTTTTATTTTCTTGCGATATTTTCCCCCCATTACCACTGAGAGTGAATTGTGGGGCTTTGGGGAAGGCAAAAACTAACAAACAAATAAACAAACAAAAACAAAACAAAACAAACCCCACGAAAAACTTGTATTATTATTTGTTTTTAAATTCAGTTCACTCATATGTGTCGTTTGATTAGGGCATTGGTGATATTACCATTCAGCAACTTTACTGAAATATGTGCATTAACTAGAAGAAAATTGCTATAATTTTGTTAATTTTGTGGTGTTTGCTTAGGCCTTATCATTGTGGATTTCTTCTATGTGACCTTGCTGGTGTAATTTATACTACTTTTCAGACTAATCAGCCAACATGGTATCCATAAATGCCTTTAATCGAGATCATTATGGAAAATCTTAAATTTTTTTCTTCAAATTTAGCTGATAGTTTTGCTGAGCACAGAAGTCACGATTGACAGTAATGATCTTTCAGAACTAGAAGATGTATTTCCAGTCCCTAAGGCTTTAAAAGTTTCCATATAAAAATTGGAATTAAATAAATTATTTGACCTTCTTTTCTTTTTCAGTTCTCAATTTCCTTTCCTTATTACATGTTTTTAATGTTTTAATCATAATATATCACACAAAGTTTCCTTTCTCATCTTATCTATTCATGTTTTGAAGAATTTTGTATCTGGTTAGGAGAATTTGGGGAAATTTTCTTCTGTGAACTTAATGAAGTTACCATATGTAAAAATAAAATGAAATGTTTTCTTAAGACTTTTCCAATCGCTTCAGTGTTAGTGGTTCCTCCACCCTTTTTGCTGCCCTCACCCCTCCCCAATTACAGCTTCTCTTCTCCTGTTTCTCGATTTCCTTTTCATGTCACTCATGTCCTACTGTTCTCGATAGGGTTTCACAACTTATGCTAAAGTCATTTTCTAAAAGTTGTTCAGGTTTCTGAAATTATTTCAGTTTGTATAAGTGTATCTGAAGGATTCTTGCTAACAACTACAAACGATAGAAAACACGTAGCATAAACATCTCTGAGCAAGTGTCCGAAAAGCAAGCTCTTGAACGCTTTGGGGATACACCAAGGGGTGGTTTAGCTGAGTCATATGGTCTACTTGTTTAATGATGTTGAGAATTCTCAGCACTGATTTCCAGTGAGTGACCAAACCATTTTGAAAATCCCATAAACAGTGAATCAGGGTTGCCCTTTCTCCACAACAACTCCAGTTATTTTGTGAAATTTAGCTTTTCTGACTGGGCAAGATATTTAAAGTTGTTATTTGCATTTTTTTAATTGTTAAAAATAATAGACACTTTTAAAGGTAATTTTCAGCCATTTATTTTCTTCAGAAGTTATTTAGATCCATGATCCATATTTTCAGTAAATCAGTTTTGTTTGTTTGTTTTTAATCTTTTATTTGAAATTCCTTATATATTCTGGATTTAAATCTTTTGTTAGATTTATAGTCCATAGATATTTTCTCCCATTTGTAAGGTATTTCCTCACCTCATCACTTGCTAGGTTCATTTTTGGCATCTAACACAAAACACATTCATACAACACATACACACACACGGACACACACACACACACACAGAGAGAGAGAGAGGGAGAGAGAGAGACAGAGAGAGAGAAAGAGACCTGAGCAGCATGAAAATAAAATGAATAAGAAACATCTCTCTCGACTTGCTGGTTATGGACATCAAAGAGACTAGTAGAACCATAAAAGCTATTACTGCCATCCTTGTTGGCCTTCTAGAAGTTAATGGTTCCTGTTGTTCAAGAAATCATGTAATTGGACACAGGTTTACAACACAGGACTTGGACGAGTAAACTGGATCTGACCTGATAGTCTTCTCCCTGAGGTCTAGTCTTTGTGCATGCAGAAGGTGCTGTGTAAATTTCAAAAGTGGGGATAATATCAGCAGTCTTACCTCCCCTATGTACCATATGAGCCATATCAATATCCAAGATTATAAAATAAATAAATGTTCAACTCTTGGTGATACCAACAGCCTTATGATTGACCTAAGAGCAACTCAACAGGAAACAATATATACATCTAGTATTGGAAGCCTTGTCAGCTCACTGGAGCAAGGGGATTCATGACTGTTGTAGAATCATCTACTACCACTGCTTTGTTACACCAGCATAATTCTTAACTGCATCATATATACTTATCCTAACTGTAACTCATACATCTCATCAAAGAAGTTTCTTTCTTCAATAAACAGAAATCATGACAGAAAATCAGAACATGTGAAAACAGAAAATCACTCATCATGAGGTGCCCAGATCCACAGAAAACTTAAACACAACTCTTGCCTTTAAGTCTCTGGACCATTATAGAAAAGGTGCTGGAGGGAGAAAATATTATAAGAACAAGAGGGCACGGAAGTCTGATGTCATACTGTGTCTCCTATAGTAATAGAAAAGTTATGGCCATGATACTAATATATGGTTGTCTAAACAGAACCAGAACAGTGGCACCACTAATTTACTTGGTAATGTGGAAAAGAGGAGTCTCAGAGGTCCATACCCCTAGACTGAGGACTATATAAGTCTTAGGAAGAAGCATTGAGAAGAAAGAGAATTGTTTTTTCCCAGGAATTATCTAATAAATACGAAGTGATCAGCCCCACCATCTCAAGCACCATTACAGCAAAAGAGGCGAAGCACTTTAGAAGGAGAAACAGAATCATTGTTCATCTGTTCACCAGAAACAGAATAGAAGGATTGGAGGGAGAAAGACAAAGGAGTTGTTGAGAGGAAAGGAAAAAGGGAAAATGATTAAGTGTATTGTTGTTAAAAATAAAAGGATGAAAATGAAAAAAAATAGATATAAAAAAAGAAAAAATTAACCTTCATAATATAAACAAAAGAATGAAATGGTAGGTAATTTGTTTTTAACTGTACATATATCTAAGAAGTTCTAGTAAATCAGTTTCATTTGACTTTTAAATTAGGTGAGAATTTAAGTTTTGTATTATATTTTACCATGAATAAAAAAATTTCACCTGCAATTTAATAAAATTTGAATCATATTTCCCCCTATCACCAGCAATTATAAAATAAGGTTGACCATTTGCTTACAAAAATATAGTAATATATTTTAAAACCCTTCTTTAACCTTCATGGATAATAAAAAGAAGATTAATTATATTTTAGGAAGAGGAACTAATGGCAGTTTTTCCAGGTTAATACAAAAACAAAATGAGCACTTCTGTCTTGTACTTTATCATGTCCTTTCTGTTTTCAGTTACACAGATAATTTAGATTTTCTACTTGTCACTAAATTAGAATTTTCAAGTGTCAATGATAAAATGTTCATTTAACATCATTAAATTAAACAAAATAAAATTGCCTTTACTATGGTACCTTTCTTCTATGGCCATGTCTCAAATGTTAGTTCGTTCCGTGGAGTACCAAGCTCTCTCACGCACTGCTTATATACTTTAAGATATATTTTATTTGTTCTTAACTGAGTAACCCAGTTAACTTACTTGGCTTCCTGTCTTGACTTTCAATGTTTCAGACTAAAGGGAAAAAGAAAGAAAGAAAGAAAGAAAGAAAGAAAGAAAGAAAGAAAGAAAGAAGGAAGGAAGGAAGGAAGGAAGGAAGGAAGGAAGGAAGGAAGGAAGGAAGAAAGAAAGAAAGAAAGAAAGAAAGAAAGAAAGAAAGAAAGAAAGAAAGAAAGAGAGAGAGAAAGAAAGGAAAGAAAGAAAAAGAAAAGAACACGCCTGGTCACGTGAGATGAGGAGAACGTTTACTGTAGATAAAAAGGAGACATAACCAGAGGCAGAGCATCTGGGAGAGCACAGACTGAACCAAGATCCGTTTAAAGAAAGAGGGGAGAGGGAAGGAAAGGACAAGGTACAGCAGCCAGGAGGCCCAAAAGATAAAAGATGTGTTAACCATAATGGTTGGATTATATAGAGGGGGCAAGTCTCTAAGGGAAGTGTGATCCAGCAACTGAGCTGGAGATTTTGGGTTTGGGGCGGGGTGTAATGCTAGCTGAACTCTATAATAGGTAGGGACTGAAGAATGATCGGAGTACCTGGTTTCCAAGTCCACTCGGACACGTTAGGTAGGCACCTAGCTTATGCCCATTTGTCCCAGTTTTAGAGTTAATGCAGATGACCCCGTTTTGTCTGTAAGGCTTTCTCCACTGACGGTTTTTATTTGGCTTTTTAATTTTCATATCTCAAGCATCATTTTCAGTTGTCTCTTATTTATCAATCTTTTTTCTTCATTAAGTTCAGTTTTTGTATCTTAGATTTGTTGAATCTTGCTATTTAAGGTCGCAGTCTACCACATCTGGAGAGCTCCTTTGCTCTTGGTTCAAAATGGAGAGAGCTTCTTTTCCTAGCAGGGCTTGCTCTTTACCTGATCTGGGAAGCCCGATCCCTACACCCTCTGCTTGAGGAAGGTTATGTCCTTGGCATACCCACAAGTTCAACTTTCTCAAGTTTCTGGATTCCTGGAATGTGTCTCCATGTAAATGAAGCATTGCCAGTACTTTAAACTCCAGCCAATGATTTACATTCACCGTGAAAACTCCTTCCCACCTTACAAGGGTCAGACAGCCAATTTCTACCACTAAAATCCTCAGAGAAGGTCTTTGCCCCACCCTCATTGCCACCTTTCAGCACTCCTGCAGACCTCAAGCACTCTGGGTTCCACTTCATTCTTCTAGCCCAGTATGCAGAGGCATCTTGACACCCTGAGAGACAAAGCACATTGAGAAGACAGACTGACTAATATGTTTCACTTAGCGCGTTGATTTTATATTTGATTTTTTTGGACATGTTTATGATCAGTTTTTGATCCTTTGTGAGATCTCTTAGATAATTCTATGCTTTATTACCATGCATCTGTAGTTTTTAGAGGGGTGTGTGTTATTATCTATTGTTTTACTACAATTTTTGTTTTTATATTCAAACTTTCAAATTTAAAGTAATTTTATATATGCCCACGTTACATATAAACAAAATATATAATATATACAATATGGAAATGCAAAATTTCAAAATCAGAATTTCCTTTTTCCCTTTGTTCCCTTCAATCCTTTTGATGTATTCCATGAATCCTATTGTTCACAAATTAATGATCTCGTCTTTTTTCTCTAGTTGTTATATATGTATGTGTGTATACATATAACTATATAATTATAGTTATATATATATATAAGAATTATATATATATATATATATATATATATATATATATATATATAAAATTCTTCAGCATTTATAACAATGTGACCTGCGCATATAATGTTACTAGTTTGTATATATAATTTCAGGCCTGCCCATATGGTATTAGATAACAAATAAGGGGCTGTTTTTAAGGATAACTAATGTTTTTGCTCTAAGCTTTTCTTAGTTATCTGTTGTTCTTAGTCCAGGGTTTGGGCCCAATGACCATTTACTCTTCCATGTTAGCATGTCTACTGGTGTTCTTGTTTAGGTCTTGTTTAGATCTTGTTTAGTTAGGAGTGATATTGAGACATCTTGGGTTTAGAAATATCTTTTCACAACATACAGAGACCATAATAGAAAATTATCACTGATCATAAAGTAGAAAACAAGTGATCTTGTGGTGTCTAGATTAAGCTTAATTGTTTATAATACAACTCTTGTGACAAAGAATGAAGGGTGATCATAGAATTTATGACAGAAAGACTATGAGATCTGGAGAAACAGAATGTGTGCTATGAAATGCTATATCTCCTAGACATGTTGGGTCCATCTCTTGTTCAAATCACTTTCTTATTTTCAACTTAGGCTTGTACAATTTTCATAAGCCTTTATGTTACAAGGTATTTGAGATGTTGATTTGGTTTGCTGTTGGATTGTTTGTTTGTTTTTCTAACTTATTTTGAGGGCTATGAATTCTATCCCCTTTATATTGAAAGGATGCTGATCTCTGCCTAAATAAGCACTATCAATGTATGAGCATATTACTTTGTAATGTTCTCACCTTCTGCCTTAGGATGTGTTTCTTCAAACCTAGTAGCTCTATTTTCAGTAAGCTCTATTCAATCTAAGGTCATGGATAGATCAGAGGTTGTGGCTGGTATATGGCTCTGCCTCAAGTGGTGGAATTGGGTATGGCAAGGTGAACAGTGCCTTGTGTGAGAGGTTTGGATGCCCATAGTTCTCAGGTGGTTGAGCAGTAGGAAAGCCTGAAATGATGATTTCACATTATGGTTTTATTAACAGTTATTTTTAAAGATTAAAGTCTGAAATTGTCAGGTACTTATTTTTATCAGTCAGTTTGCTTCTGACATGTGGCTGACTAGAACCTCATGAAATCATTGACAGAGACATTTATTGAGACCATAGTAGACACACTTTTCTGTAGGCATTGTAATAAATTAAAGAGAGACATGATGCACACAGTTGTGTGTAGAATTAAATAACAGAGTAGAGTGAAAAGGCCTTTAGATGAAATCAAGCCCTGTACCTCTTGTTATGTTAGTGGTTCCCAAAGCTAGCAATAAATGTGAAATCCCAAGCCTTATGTGCACCTGTGCTCTGATGTGTTCAGATGTATCCATTTCCTTTCACCCTGCTAATTCTCTGTTGTGTCTTAATAAACATTCTTTCCTTTTTAAAAATTGTGTGCATTTTTGTTTAACTCTTTGTTCTAGCGTGCAAGCACTTGCAAATCTTTACTGAACCCTAATATTAACCAATATCAAGACTGTTGATGATATAGGTAAAGCATGTTCAGTTCCCTTTGGAAAAGTTATTCAGTAGCTTCATATAATATTGAACATGGTTAACATGTGAGCCAGCAACTCCACTAAAGGCATTAGTCCAAGGAAAACAAATCCTGTCACAAAAACTGGCAATAATTAGAATGTACTAATTTACAATAATCTAGAAATAGAAAAATGTTAAGTATACAGTGCATTAAATTAAAATACTGTGGTATGCTTTTAGAAATAAAGGATAATAGACTTATTGACTCTTTAATCAAGCTGTTGTTAATCTTCTAAAATGTTATACTGACAATTAGATGGTATGTACAAAATTATGTTTATAATAAGTCTGAAATTCTATGACTCACAAAAATTGTAGAATATAAGAAATAGTCTATAATCTTATTTGCATGAATTTTACTAGAATTGTGTGCTTAGAATTGTTTAAAAATGATATATCATACAAACCTTTTTATTGTATTTGTAGCTTGGACATATGCTTTTTGTTTTTTTTTTTGTTTTGTTTTGTTCTTCGGTTTTTTGAGACAGGGTTTCTCTGTGTAGCCCTAACTGTCCTGGAACTCACTCTGTAGACCAGGCTGGCCTCGAACTCAGAAATCCACCTGCCTCTGCCTCTCAAGTGCTGGGATTAAAGGCGTGTGCCAACACCGCCCCGACTGGATATATGCTCTTTAAAAACGCAAACTTATCATTAAATATTTTTGTAAAGAAGATATTTCTACAGATGTAAAATGTCTACATGTAAACTTAGAGCTGAAATTGCTTGGTTGACCTCCAGAATACCCTGGAAGTTATGGCCATAAAAAAGTGCAAGAGAGCCAGGCAGTGGTGACGCACGCCTTTAATCCCAGCACTTGGGAGGCAAAGGCAGGTGGATTTCTGAGTTCGCGGCCAGCCTGGTCTACAGAGTGAGTTCCACGACAGCCAAGGCCACAGAGAAACCCTGTCTCGAAAAAAACAAACATTGTGTAGATGTACCACAATTTCTGTATCCACTCCTCTGTTGAGGGACATCTGGGTTGTTTCCA
>NW_022196915.1:79658607-79680386 GCF_008632895.1 Mastomys coucha
AAACTGGGAATGGAGAAATTCGCATGTAAATAAAGAAAATATCTAAAATTAAAAAAAAAAGAAAAAAAGAAAAAACAAACAAAAAAGTGCAAGA
Source organism: Mastomys coucha (assembly GCF_008632895.1). NCBI lineage: Eukaryota > Metazoa > Chordata > Mammalia > Rodentia > Muridae > Mastomys > Mastomys coucha. The sequence goes on from NW_022196915.1 coordinate 79,658,702, forward strand.
GAAACCAGTGATAATTAGGTGTGTTGTGACATAAGTTTGGCAATTCTCCTTTGAGGTGAGAGGAAGAGGAGTGTTATCAGATGATCTCTTGAGATTCCAGTGTCAGCTGATGTGGGGATTTAAATAACAGGGACCTCTGTAGGCTCATATATGTAAATCCCACTGGTGAAGCAATTTAGGGAGGGTGACTAACTATGTTCTGTTAGAAGGAAATGTTTCACAAATAGAGATAGGTTTGAGTTTTCCCAATCAGTTCTCTGTTCTGTGAGTGCTGATCTTATATGATCATATATGTAACTCTCAGCTACTGTTTCAGCACCATGCCTTCCTTGCCCAAGCCATGCTCCCGACAGGATGTCCATGTACTCTAACCCTGTGGAAAAATTAAATGCTTTCTTTTAAAACCTATCTTGGCCATGGTGTATTCTCATGGCAATAGAAAAGCAACTAAGACAGAAGTTACTATCAGGGGAGGGCTATGGCTAGGAGAGGGCCCATCGCGTTGGCTTTTAAAGAACTAGATGCTTCTGCACATAATTCCAATAAGCTCCTTTGTTCACTGTAAGTTTACTCTGTGTTTAGGTATGGATGACAAGACTTTTCAGTGGTTAGATGTTCTAAAGTGTTCTAAAGCACGTAAAGTACATGAACTTTCACTTATACAAAATAAATACATTTATAAAGCATTACAATAGTATAAGCAATGGATAATATTTACGTACTGGACAAAGATAGGAATTAGAACACCAAAACTTGTCCAAAAAGGAAAAAGAGATTCATGAATAGTGGAGAACTATCATAATATACCAAATTAATTCTCAGTGGCACAAGCTGAAAGACCTCTAAAAATATAAGATATTAAAATAAAAATATAATGTGCACATCAAGATTATAAGAAAAAACATCATAATATTGTGGCAGATTTTATTACTTAAGTACAATGAAGTGAATTTGTATCGATTTATACTCCTTCCCTTGAAACTAATTGTATAAAATAATTTTGGATGATAATAGACATATTTTAAATCTTACAGGTATATATTTATCTAATGTGTTAAAAATGTAATTATATGTCACAGTGCAACTTTAACTAAACATGAAATTTTGAGTCATATTACATATTTTAGGATGGAAGTATAGAAGTTATTTAATTTTTATATTATTTCTCATTTAATTTTTTGAAGGAAATTCTACTTTTAAAATAAAAAATAATCATTAATTACTGAATCAAGTATATATATTATCATTCTAACATAGTTTAAAATTTGAAAATATATTAAGTTTTGTCAATTTTATGTTTCATTTGGTTTTGTTTACATTTTGTCATATTCACTCTTCAAAAAGTTAACTTCAGAAATTATTTGTCATATAAATCAGGTTCTCAGCCTATGGGTCACAACACCCACAGGGGTCACATATTAGACATCCTGTAGATCAGATATTTACATTATGATTTATAATAGTAGAACAATTACAGTTGTAATTTAGCAGCAAAATCATTTTATGGGTCACCATTACATGAGAAATTATTAAAGAGAGTCATTTGTGAATCACTGGTGTTGTTTATTAAAATTCACATTTGTATTTAACTGGTTCATACCATATGCTTAAGACATTTACCTCTAATGATGCAAGATTTTGAGGAGCGATTTTTTCAGAGTTCTACTTTCTGATAAGAAAATGCATTTACATTTAACAGTTCAAGGATAGATTTTGATAAACACAATCATTTTAAAGTGGAAATCTCTGCTTGTTTTGTTGAAATGCATACCTATCAATAATATTCTTGTTCAATTTGATTGTGACCTAAACTTTGAAAATTATAGACTGAGTTAAGCAATTATGTATAATATTAACAATTATCTATTGCTGGTAATCAATTACTGCCAAGAATAATTTGATGCATTCATCCTCCAAGAACAGTATTTAAATATTTTTTCTGATGACTCAATGCTGCTGTACTTCCAGCTGTGTTTAGCCACATTCACAGGCCTCTTCACATTCCTTTTAATCTGTTATTTTAATCAATATTATTGAAATCAAAGAAAGAAAAACAGTCAGCTTCATAATGGCTCTAGGCTGTTGATTTGAACTAATTGTGCCAATTTCATGACTACACAAATCACCAGGTTAAACAGAAACTTGATCCCTTGCATGTATACAATAAGTATTTAAACAGTGACATCTTCTGGCTGAAACTACCTTTCCTAACTCTGAAACTGATTTGGATTCTGTGTTTCCTCCTATCTTCATGTCATTTTTTTCTTTTGTCTGGTTCCTGTAAGTTTTGAATCTAAAATTGGATGCTTTCCCAGAACAAATGATGTTTTCTGGTGCTTGCTCATTTCTTGTCTTTCTGTCTATTTCAAGGAATGTTCATATCCTAAAGGTGGAGTAAGAAGAGCCAAAGACGATAAAATATAATAATACAGACTAATCAATGACATTTCAAAGGTAAAAATCCTTCAAATACCAAATGTTTCATAATTTTAATTAAAGAGAGAGTCAGCATGTAAAAAGTGGCAATGTACATCAGTTTTTTGTTTGTCTGTTTTGAATTTAGAAGTAAAAAAAAATAGAGAAGACAGGGAAACGAACATGTCATAGTTGGAACTGTGTCAGTTGGAAAGTTACATTAAAGTTAAAAGGAGCAAACTAATATTTTACAGTATGAGGACATTATTTTTTAATACGTTATTTCCCAGGAGATGAATAAGGAGTGAAATCTAGAAATATTTTCTTATAGGCAGTAGGATATCATTGCTTCAGATGAAGGGAAAGTGACTAATAGAAAGAATGAGTTAGTTTGGATTAATAGAGATGCATGCTGAGGCACTAATGACATTCAAACTTGATACTTTCACAGTATCTATATACCTCTATAGATACAGATAGATAAAGGATAGGCATAGAGGTACATAGATGATAGAAAATAAATTATATATAGATGATTGTCTAGTATCTATCTTTATATCTATATATCTAGAGTAGATTTATGACATATAAATTTTATGACAAACTTAAAGCAAATCTAATGATAAACATTTTCCCTTTATTTTTTTCAATTGTTGCCACATTCTTGTATTTAAAAGGAGGAATTTGGTTTGAGAAAAGTAAATTTGTGAGATGAGATAAAATGTAACAAATCAAGATATTAAGAGATTTATTTAAAAACTTTAAGATTAAGTTTAAGACAGGCTAAAAAACATGAAATGTAAATTGAGTTTTTGCAGATACATTTTCTTTCCATCCTTTATAATTGTAATGAGAATGCTCAATAAAGTGGAGTATGTTTCATGGCAAGGGACTACATTAGTTAGTGGATGAAATTATTAGGATGCAATAGAAATCTGGGACTTATAATGGCTGCTTATAGTTGGGAATCTTTCATGAATCATACGTTCAGAGGGGTGGATCAGATAACTCATTACCTAATTGGTAAGAAATATTCAAGATAAATATCATGAATAATAATGATTTTACTAATATCAATTCCATATATTGCAGTAATATTTCAAGCAAATGTGTATTATATTTTATATTAATATAGTTAACATTTCTGGCTAAGTACTGTATAAAAATTAGTTTAGGCAGGAACTTCAGAATCTGGAGAAAGATGACCTTAGTGGCAGCATGAAGTGACAAGAAAATATCACTTAATTCTTAATGCTTGAAAGGGGACTCATATTTAGTAGACTATGTAAGGAGCTTAAACAAGTTAATTAAATTGATCTTAACTACAATTCAATAGAGTTGTGAAGACCATTTTATAGATAAGAGAACTAAGTCACAATTTATTACATTATTTGTAATTCAAGCACATAAGATTTCTCACTGAAGTCTATACTCTGAAATGCCACCTTATTCCTCTGGATTTAAATGCAAGTTTGCCTGGCTCTAAATTTTTTGGCCTGAAAAAAAATCAATGAAGATGGTGAAAAAAATACTTTCAAACACATACAAGGTCAAGGGTTAAAATTTTAAACTTGGATTATAGCAATTGTATACTCATTTTGAAAGACTGGTTAAAGTAGGCATTGAAGGTATGGATTATTATATGTTAAATAATGAATGGATCGCAGGAGTTGTTCAGCCATAGAAAATGACTTTTATTTTATTAATGAGTTCAGGTGCAATCAGATGATGATTTAAGGCTTGACCAAATAGGCTTTGAATTTTCTGAGAACTGTAATAGTCAGGGTGATAGAGAATCAGCAGGTAATCATGATTCTAGTCTTGTCTGGCAATTTAGCAGTTCACCAATCTATTTGAGAAATAATATCAATACTTCTGCTTAGTTACCATTTAATTAGAGTGAAGAGATAATATGACCAAGGCAATTTTTATAAAAGAAAGCAGTTATGTGAAGGCTTGTGTACAAATTCAGAGGCCTAGTCAAGTACCATCATGGCAGGAAGCAAGGCAGCACAATGGCAGAATTTGCGCTGTAGATACTGTGGAGAGCTCTATATCAGTAGCAGGAAAGAAAGAGCAGACCTGTGTCTTGGTTATGGTTTTATTGCTGTGAATGGACAGTATGACCTATGCAATTCTTTTTCAAATTTTTAAATTCTTATTTTATTTATTTACATCTCAAATGTTGCTTCTCTGTTGTCTCTGTCTCTCTGCTGCTGATGCCTGGGGCTGCACAGCACATTAGTTAAAAGGAGGCAATGCATAATTGTAAGATATTTTATTATAGGAAAGAGAAGAGAGGCTGGCCATTTAGAGAGAAAGAAAGGAGAGGAAAGAGAGGAGAAGAGAAGAAGAGAGAGAGGGCAAGAGAGCAAGAGAGCAAGAAAGCAGGAGAGCAAGAGAGGAGGAAGGAAAGAGAGGACAAAGAGAAAGAGAGAGGAAGGGGAAAACTGCTCCTTATATTGTGTGAGGTGGAGCTCTCTGTCTGTGGGGCGGGGCATACCTAGCTGTGGTCAGAAGACTGGGGGTAGGGTCAGCTGGACTGCTGTGGACTTGGGGGCATTGTCTTTGTGACAAAACACACATCTCCTCCAGAGGACTGTGAGAGGTTGTGACTGAAAAAGGAGCCAGGGACCCAGGAGGTATGGCAGAACTCCTTCTGTCCTTTGCAGGCAGAAATTGCTCACTGGTGTTCCAGGGTTCCAGACCTATACTGGACTAGGCCCAAATTGCTTGAACAGACCACTGCCCCACACTTCCCTTCCCTGCTCCCCCTCCCAGCATTCTTCACCCCCTCCTTCTCCACTTTGCTTCTGACAGGGTGTACTCTCTCCCTACCCCAGCATCCCTATTCCCTGGGGAATCAAGTCTATACAAGATTAATAACATCATCTCCCTCTGTAGTCAGACAATGCAGCCCTCTGATACACATGGGCTACAGGCCAACAACCAGCCCCTGTATGCTCTTCAGTTGGTGGTTTAGTCTCTAGCAGCTCCCAGGGGTCCAGATTAGTTGACACTGATGGTCTTCCTCCAAAGTTCCAGGCCCTTTACTCCTTCAGTCCTTCCACAAACTCTTCCATAGTGGTCCCTAATGTCAGTCCAATGCTTGTATCTGCATCTGACTCAGTTAGCTGCTGGTGTTGCTTCTCAGAGGACAGCCATGTTAGGCTTCCGGATGCAAGCAAACTATACCATCAGTAATGGTGTCAAGGTTTGGTGCCTACTGATGTTATGGATCCAAATTTGAGTCAATCACAGGAAGGCCTTTCCTTCAGTCTCTGCTCCAGTTTGTCCCTGCATTTCTTTTAGACAGGAACAATTCTGCATCCAAAAAATTGAAAGTGAGTTAGTGACTTCATGCCTCCACTGAGGGTCCTGTGTATTTGCTGGAGGTGGTCTCTTCAGGTTCCATCTTCCCACTTTTGGGCATTTGGCTAAGGCCACCCCCATTGAGTCCTGGGAACCTCTCACATCCTGGATCTCTGAGACTTTGTAGAGGCTTTTCCCACCTACCACCCCAGGTAGCTGCATAGTTTTATTCTTTCTTCTAGCCCTCAGGGATCCTCTCCTGTCACCCCATACCTGCTCCTGCTCCCTATTTCCCTCCACCTCTGCTCTCCCACCAATGTCCCTCCTTTCCTCTGCTTCCAGTGATTATTTTGTTCCCTCCTTCTGAATGGGATTGAAGTATTCTCACTTGGAATTTCCTTCTCCTTAAACTTCTATTGGTCTGTGGGTTGTATCATGGGGATTCTCTACTTTTTGGCTAATATATCATTATCAGTAAGTAGTATGTCATTTTGAGTCTGGGTTACCTAACTCAAGATATTTTCTAGTTACATCCATTTGCATGCAAAATCCATGATGTCTCATTTTTAATAGCTGAATAGCATTTCACTGTGTAAATGAACCACATTTCTATATCTATTTTTTGATTGAGGAACATCTGGGTTGCTTCCAGTTTCTGGCTATTACAAATAAAGCTGCTATGAACATAGTGGAGTTCTTTGTGGTATGAACATCTTTTGGGTTTATATCCAGGAGCAGTATAGCTGGGTCTTCAGGTAGAACTATTTTCCAATTTCTGAGGAAACTCCAAATTGATATTCAGAGTGGTTGTACCAGTTTGCAATGCCACCAGCAATGGAGTAGTGTTCCTCTTTCTTCATATCCTCCCCAGCATCTGCTGTCACTTTAATATTTGATCTTAGCCATTCTGATTAGTGTAACATGGAATCTCAGGGTCATTTTGACTTTCATTTCTCTGATGACTAAGGATGTTGAACATTTTTTAAAATTAATTACTTTATTTATTTACATTCAAAATGTTGCCTGTCTCCTAGTGACCCCTTCTAGAGTTCTTCACCTCATCATCCATCTTCTATACCTCTAAGAAGGTAATCCCCCAACCACCCACACTACCCACCTTCACCCATAGACTTACCTTCTCATAATCCACCTCCCTACTTGCCCACCACTCTACTCCTTACACCTATGCACCCCCACAATCCCACCCCATAATCCACATCACCACATTCCCCACCCAATAAGACACCCCACCCACTCTCCCTACCCCTGAGGACTCTCTTTCCTGGGGTATCAAGTCTCTATAGAATTAGATGCATCATCTCCTTCTGATGCCAGACAAGGCAGTCCTCTATTAGACATGTTCTAGGGGCTATGGTCCAGCACAGGTATGCTCCTTGGTTGACAGCTTAGTCTCTGGAGCTACTAGGGGGCCGGGGAAATAGTTGACACTATTGGTTCATCCCCTTCAGTTCCTTTAATCCTTGCTATAACCTTCCCATAGGTGGATGTAAGTTTCTGTCTCAGTCAGGTGCTGGTAGAAGCTCTAAGAGGACAGCCATGCTATGCTTCTGTCTGAAAGTGTAACTGCTTACAGACACATCAGTAAAAGTGTCAGCATTTGGGCCAGTAACTGGATATCCAGTAAATGGTCTCTGCTCCATTTTTTCCTTGCAATTGTTTTATAGAGGAACAGTTAGTCAAAAAAAAAATAATGTTGGGTTGGTGACCCTATCTGTCTACTGAGGGGCACCATCTATCTACTGGAGATGGTTTCTTTAGGTTCCAGTTGGAACTCCCCACTCTGGGTCTAATGTCATACCCATTGAAGCCTGAGAGACTATCACATCCTGGGTCTCTGGGACTTTTTAGAAGTTCCATTCTCCTGGTCCTCTGATTTTTTTCTTGTCTCTCCCATACCTGCCTTCCTTCCAAATGCATCTCGGCCATTCAAGATTCCTCTGTTGAGAATTCTGTTTAGCTCTGTACCTCATTTTGAAAATGAGTTATTTTGTTTTGTTTTGTTTTGTTTTTTGAATCTAACTTTGTGAGATCTTTATGTATTTTGGATTTTAGCTCTCTTTCAAATATAGGGCTGGTTAAAATCTTTTCCCAATTTGTAGATTGTCCTATTAATAGTGTCCTTTCCCTTACAGAAACTTTTCTGTTTCACAAGACCATTTATCAGTTGTTGATCTTTCCCAATATTTTCACCTGTGCCAATTCGAAGCTATTTCCCACTTTCTCTTCTATTAGATTCAGTGTATCTGGTTTTATGTTGAGTTCCTTGATCCACTTGGATTTGATCTTTATGCAATGTGATAAATATGGATCATATTTAATTCTTCTAGATGCAGATCACTAGTTAGGCCAGCCATCTGTCTAACAGTCACCAACAACTCATCTGTGTTCCCTGGGGTTCCACTATTTGCTATGATTTGTTACCATATGTGAATTAGACTTCCTATCATATCAGATAAATGTTTTCAGAGGACAAAGGATCATTTCAATTTTTAGACATATTTTATCTTTTGCTTCTCTAGAGATCAAGGCATGATATTAATCTAAAGTCAGTTTCTATAAAGTATTTATGCTTATGAAGTTGAAAATATTTCATTTATCACAGGTCACCAATTCTTCACATTTTTAAGAAAGAGAAATGGATAGAAATAAACATATGGTATGAACTGCTACTATGAAATTTTAAGGATCATGGAGATTATGATTCAGACCAAGTGCCATTTCAAAAAGCTAACATCTTATTTCTGTGGAAGACTAAAGTGCAATCTGTATCCCCTTCCAAAATGGCTCAGTTGACAAAAAGAAATGCATGGCTCCATAAGTGTGTCTCCTCTTGAGTCTAGACCTATTTGAAGCTAGAGGATCTGAGGCCATCTCAGCATATGTCAAGTGGTTTCTCTTGGGGGTAATAATGTAGATACTGCCAGATTGAAACACATAGAGCTTTGTCAGGGCCAAAACTTTAAAAAAGCTTGAAATATTAATTATAGATACTAGGTTTGTATTTTTTTTACATACAGAATAAAGAATATATGATATAGAATATAAAGATAAAGAATATATGATAACCCTATTTATTCCTCTTGAGCATACTCTGAACATATAATTCACAATAAATGTTGAACATTAAAAAAACAATATAAAGTTGCTTGCCTCCTAGAATGAAAGTTTCAATATTACTTGAAAGAATGTGGGTATAAAAATTGACTGTTGAGTCTCTTTTTTATTATTCAAAATAAAACAAACAACAAAACAAAATTGCAATTGAAAACATATCTGTTCTAATGCAAAGTATAATAACAGATTTGAGAAAAAAACTAATCTTTTACATAAGCACAGCAGGGAATATTCAGCAAATTAATAAATACTAATTCAAACAGAGCTTTGGCAACCTATCTCATAAAAATAGATGGCTAAACACTAATACCCTTTAAAATGAATGAAAGTCTTTTATTAAATAATAAATAATTTTATCATTATGGTGAAAAACTTCAGTATTTTAAAGTTACAAATTATTTCCTTACACACATACACACACATACACACACTTACCTCCCCCACACATGGTATGTGTGTATGCATATGTATATTACACACACACAGAGCATGTATGTATGTGTGTATGTATGTATGTATGCATGCACGTGTATATTATACACACACATATGTGATATGTATATATGCACATGTATATTACACACACACACACATGCACACAAACACATACATATATCCCCCTCACACATGTATGTGTTTGTAGTTTGGAAGATGCTGTAATATTTGAAGTGACAAGTTGGCACCAAGATCCGAGACTATCCAACAAAAGCCTGGTGTAGAAAATCTCTCTTCAAGTAAAGGGAGAAGAAATTCCCATAGAGTTATATTATTTCTCACTAGCAGTAAGAACCTATTGACAAAGATTGCATTCACTTTAGACAAAAGTCTTGCAGGAATCAAGCTACTCCATATTACCTAGAAGCCTCTTCCCTAAGGATTAAATCTCCTAACACTCCTACAAAATGCAATAGTTGCACTTACAACTTGAAGTAACAATAGCTGTCTAATTGGAGTTTAGGACTGCTGGGTAAGTAGTAGGAAATTTATGTCTGACACCATAAACCTAGCCAATTTTCATTGGCTACTAAGTCCATGGACTATAGAGGAGAATCCACTACGGTCACATTCTTAAACTTCCTTGTTACATTATAAACATTTATCTTTTTACTCATAAGTAAGTACAGTCCTTACATCGAAGAAGCTACTTTTCAAAGCAGATAGAAACTATTAATGAAATACACTACTGTTTAAAATGCAGAGAACAGTTAATAGTTGTGTGCAAATGAGGGAGCAGAAAGATTTCTAATAGCCAGAGTACCAGGATGCCTAAAGGAAAATATTATCTAGTTTATATAACAGGGAAACTATGATGTAAATAATAATTAAACTCTATTGGGATTTCCTACCCCACCTATATTCATTCAGTTTCCAAATAAAAGACTCAAACCTTCATATTTATAATATTAAGCCTTTAAAGTCCACAAGCTTGGCAGATGTCTACCCTCTAATATATTAATAGCTACTTCCCAATTAGAAGTCCCATGTTATAATTTGCCATGCTCCATCTCTACTTCTCTTAATTCCAATTGGCCAACTTCAGGGCCATGTTTTCATGATTCACCTACCCCATGGTGTCTGCCACTATCTTCTACTCTTTCTCCTTTTGGTCATCCTCTGACCCTAAACCTGGGACTGATGTCCCTCCTAAGTCTCTTCTACACAGATATAGGCTGTTGTCATCTTTATTTAACCAATAGTTTTAAATTAAGGAACAAGATTTTATAGCATCCCTTGGTGTATGTGAGGATTCTCTCATCCCTGAGGCAACCAGTATTTATCTTTACAATACAACAGACCAAAACTCAACAAACTCTACCCATGAAATCTCAAAAGCATGGTTACCTAAATAATGTTTGAACAATGACTAAATGATTTGACATTCCAGCATGGATGGGGGTAAATCATAAGACTCTACCCTTAGATAAAGTGTCATCAGCATTGAATGCTTGCGCTAATAGTAAGAATTGGTCTTCTCTTGAGAAAACCACAATGATAAATTATCCAATAACAACAGGTCATTCTTAAACACGTACACGTAAACAGCAATCATATATGGACTCAGCAGGCTCTCTCTCTTTCTCTGCCTTTGTGTGTGTGTGTGTGTGTGTGACAATAATTAAAGAATAAGTCATAGATTTGCAGAAGAGAAGAGGGAGAGGAGAACAATTGTTGTGGTATAATATTAAAAATAATATAAGTACAATGCTCATGAATAAATTTTTAAAATAATACCAATCAAATTGAACCAAATAACAAGCATTCCACAATTGCAGAAGAATAAAAATAAAAGATTCCTGATAAAATGGTAGCTTAGATGACCTAGTAATTCTTTCTCTCAAAAATAAAAGAAAACACCAGCAAGAAGTTATTAGTTTTATATTTGTATTATTTTAATTAAAAAATATAGTGTTATCATATTTATGCATGATGTGAGGGTAGGTAGGGCCACTCTACTATGGCACAGGTTTGAAGGTCAGAGTACAATTTTGTATAATTGGTTCTCTCCTTTCGTTTAAAGCCCTTTGGGAATTAAATTCCAATGGACAGAATCATTATCAGATGAGGCATGTAGTATACACTGAGATATACATTTTTTAATGACAAAAGAAAAATGCAAAAAATGAAATATTGAAATTGTTTGCACATTAATTTTAAGATTATATAATCATAATGCTTGCCTTATAGTAATAAGAGAAAAGCAACTTGCATGGTTATGAAAGGATTATTTAGCTTAACAATAGCATAAAGTCAAGAAGCTGAGAAGCCATTCCATCAAGGACGGCAGGGACTTCCTTAAATTGTTCAAAGAATTAGTTTGTCAGTGGTTCTTTATTCTGTCTTTACCCTTAGGTGTTGTAAGCAAGAAGGTAACTTAACCTTCACTACTAAAGAAGAAAACAAGTTATGACAATTGTCATCTTCTAAAAGTTTAATTAGCACAATAGAAACACAGGGTGGATAATATAGACACAAGGTATAAACATAAGAAGAAATTTTTGAAAATAAAGGGAAACAGTAAAGCACACATTATACAGGTAATTAAGGGACTCATCGTGCATATGTAGAATAAGAGATGGAAAGATGAAGGTTTGAAAGAAGCAGTGTATAAACAGTGTCTAAAGATGTAGCCTCAACTTGGGTGTAAGCCTCAACTTCTGTAGTCTAAACTGAGGTGGAGAAATCAATGCCCTGAACTCAATGCATTGGTTCATCTACATTTTCTTTCTCTTTTTTATTAGATATTTTATTTATTTACATTTCAAATGATATCTCCTCTAATAGTTACTCCTCCAAAAAATATCAAAAACAAACCCTATTTCCACCCCCTCACCAGGTTAACCAACCCACCCTCTCCCACTTCCTGGCCCTGGCATTTCCTTACACTGGGGCATAAACATTACCAGGACCAAGGGCCTCTCCTACCATTGATAACTGACTAGGCCATCCACTGCCATACATATTCTGCTGGAGCCATGAGTCCCACCAGGTGTACTCTTTGGTTGGTGGTTTTGTCCCTGGGAGCTCTGAGGGTACTAGTTAGTTCATATTATTGTTTGTCCTAAGGGGATGCAAACCTTTCCGCTCCTTGGGTCCTTTTTCTAGCTCCTTCACTAGGGACCCTGTGCTCAGTTCAATGGATGACTGTGAATCTCTACTTCTGTATTAGTTGGGCACTGTCAGGGCCTCTCAGGAGACAGCTGTGCCAGGCTCCTGTCAGCCAGCACTTGCTGACATCCATAATAGTGTCTGGGTCTGATGATTGAAGATAGAAAGGATTCCCAGGTAGAGCAGTCTCTGGATTGTCCTTCTTTCAGTCTCTGCTCCATAGTTTGTCTCTACGACTCCTTAGATGGGTATTTTGTACCCCTTTCTAAGAAGGAACAAAGCATCCACACTTTGGTCTTCATTCACATTTTCTATGGGGCATGGGAACTACAAACAGCTTTCTCTTTTGAGATCAGCACAGTGAATGAAGGCCCATGTAAACAGGGAAACGGAGATTTCCTTCTCTGCATTGCATAGAGCTGAATGCCTTTGGAGACAACTAGCTCATTAGATAAGAAGTGCCGTTCAAACTTTAGATAGGTTTGGTCAGGAAGATTCTTCAGTCTACAGGTTGCTCAATTGTTCATGTATCATTTGAGATAACCTACACAATGTAACAAAATATTAAATATTTCTACTGATACTAGCTAAATCTCAGTTTCAGAGAAATTTATTAAACACCTTTCAAAGAAAAGAGTTTCATGTTTTAATGGAAGAATTAACTAGATTAATGTGATTGCCTGACTTGGAATACTTGTGTTTGAAAAGGAAAGTATTAAATTGGTATGCATGTAAATAAATATAAACATTTTCAAGCTCAACAAGTTTTTAAAAACTTGTAAAATGCCATTTTAATTTATGAATTCTTATATTTATTGAAATAAAAGTGTGCTATGATCATGGATATAAAGTAAAATAAAAGGTTTATTTTATTAATTGAGAATGCATGGCACCCATAGCTTGTTTTACACATTCTGAGATCAATAACGTTACATAAAGTTTTAGTGGAATTTATAATTTATAAGGGTTTGTCAACAGTACTAAATCCTTATACTGGCCCCAGATTTTCATTTATCTTAGAAAATAATTTTTCATATTTAGACTATGCTATATTGTAAAGAAAGTATGATATACAAAGCAATATTTACTTACAGAATCGGCACAAGGATAATGCTAGATATTATTTGAATCAATGTGTTGCCCTGGGAATACTAGTAGAATGACTAGCTTCAGTCTGAATGCTTACTGTCTATTTTTAAAGCTGAGTTATTATTGAATACACACTCTCAGATTTATTCAACAGAATATTTATGGCCAGACTGTCACTATGGTGTCATTTTGTAGGAGTGAGCAAAAATTCAACACTGCAAGTGCTCTCTAATTTAGAGGCACTTTATGAATGTATTTAAATGACAGGAAAAACATGACTTATTCTGTCAGTTACATCAAACAAACAACAAACAAACCAGCAAAATCAGTCAATGAATGAAGTTTTTGACATTTTCCATCTATAATTATTTTTGATGATCAAAAAACTTTATTCTTAACAAAATGTGAAGGTATTAGATAGACATTTCATGGAGCTATTTTTTAAATTCCATTCTTAACTTATAACTTTTCACTTGATGGCTTTCTTTTGTGCATTTTATTTTTAACCTTTAGTAACGTTGATAACCACATAATACATGTTGATGGAAACTATTAATGTTTCTTTGCTTACTTGAGAAAGCAAGAGAGAATGGGGGAGAAAGAGAAAGAGAAAGAGAGAGAGAGAGAGAGAGAGAGAGAGAGAGAGAGAGAGAGAGAGAATATCCAGTGAACTTTGTAAGTATTCTGAATTCTATACAGACAGGAGCAGATGTGATTCCCAATATATCTTTATAACTATGACAATGACCTTTCTGTTATCCTCAGCTCATGTGACTGTGACAAAATGAAGAGCCTTGTGACTTGTCAGAGTGTCAAAAGAAACATTTGTGTTGTCATAAATAGCAAACACACCTACAGTTAGCAGGTCTATTTTCAAAAGGATTCACATTATGATGGAGAAGTAGACAGAAAGATACTTATAGTCATATTTTTGTTTTAGTTTTAGCATTATACTATAAGGATAATGAATTATAACCAAACATTATGACCTTAACTTAGAAACAGATCAATGGCTATTAAATTTGTCATTCAAATTTATCTCAGAATGAGATAAATAAAGTAAAGGGCACAAAATATTTTATCATATCAATTCCCAAATAACTGTTCATAATAAAGCTGGTAATAATATCACATGCATGTTTTCACTTCTATTTTAAAGGATTGTGTTGCAGTTTCCAAACAAGAACCATAACTCTTCACCAAGTGACCATATGTACCCTATTCGGCTTTTTCAGACAGTAGTTTGTCTAACAGAGTCCTTTTATGTTGGGTAATGCAAAAAGTGTTTAACTAAACCTATCATTTGGCTTGTGTTTGTTCACTTATTTGTTTGTTTGTTTGTTTGTTTTTATAAAGACATGACTGCCAGAAGAGTAATAATGCAGCTTCACAAACCAACATTCGAATTGTACCATATACTTACCTTATACTAATACAGACGTTTAGTTCTTACCCTTTACTGAAGAAGCTTCTTTTTCCCTCAGACCAACACTATCACAGAAAAGCAAACCAGGTCAAAGTCCAGAGAACCAGTGACAGGGTTTTGCAGTCTACTGGATACATGCAAAACCCAAGCCTTACACCTAAACCTTGAGGAACACCAAAGAATAAGAGGAAGAAAATGTTTGGGAGCCAGAAGCCAAGATGGGAAAATCTGCTTGACATACTGTCTTCTATATATTATGGAGAAGCAGAACTCACAAAATTGTAACAATATAGTTACCTAAACAACATCTGAGAAATAATAACCCCTAGAAGAATAGAATACATGATTGTTGGGAAAGGTAGAATTTGGATTTTCTAGACACAAGCCCCCTTATAGACTGACCAAGAGTTCAGACCTAAAGATATATAAAAAATACTAAGTGATTTACTTAGGTTATGTTTGTAAACTTAAAAACACATATGCACATACACACCTTTTTTAAAAGGGAGGTGTATCACTTGTGGTGTAAATAGTCCCCCAAGAACTAGATAAACTAAAAATGCGAGTGAAATTATCTATCTATCTATCTATCTATCTATCTATCTATCTATCTATCTATCTATCTATCTATCTACTTACCTACCTACCTACCTATCTATCTATCTGAATAAGAATCTATGACTTTGATAAGAAGAGGGGAAATTTTGCTTATTTATTTATTTATTAAATGGACTATAGGAAGAGGAAGGAGGGGAAGGGTTAGGGTTAGGGTTAGGGTTAGGGTTAGGGTTAGGGTTAGGGTTAGGGTTAGGGTTGAGTTGAAGAAATTTCTTGATTCATATGATTATGGCATGCACTTTATCAAAGGCATGGATATCAAGTTGATAATGAATTCTATATTCTGGATTCAGCAGTGGATTAGACCCTGGGAGCCAGTGAAATTGACAGAGAGACATTTGGGATGATTTACCTAACTTGTAATTCAAACGGATCCCTGGGGAGCCAGTCATGGAGAATCACATAGTTCCTGTGAGTGACCAGCTCTAAATGAACCTTTTCTAGGGATGGAAACAACTGTTGATGTCTTCAACAGAGGCTAATGACAGGAAGACCTAGCATGTATCAGGTAACTCTTATCTGTGTCATCTACAAAAGCCTAGAGCATTGATATTATAGTGCATTTTACTCCATTTTGTATTCCCACATAACTGATTTCTCTATATGTGAAAATGCCTTAGTAAACATATCACAAGTGGTATCAGGACATACAGTGAATTACATGGAATAATTAAATCATAATTTCATACAGAAAATGGTCAAAAACAAGGCATTTGTCCAGTCATAGTTAATTTTAGTTTTATTTCATGAAAAAAGTGATATGAGTCTAACCAGGATGACACATTCAGTGTGTCCTCATAGAATAAAAGGCTCATTTTCCCCAGGACCATGCCAGTGTCCCAAGTCCCTGCTGAAGAGGTTCCCTAGTTTCCATGTGCCCCTAAGCTGTCTGTAACCCCACTAAGGAACTGCTTTTGCGTACTGTCTTTTTCTTGAACTGTGTCAGAATAAAGCCTTTGCTATAATTAAACAAGTGTTACAGGAAAAAGAAGATGCGGGCATGTTAATAAGATTTTAACATAAATGCTCTGGGATTTATCAATTTAGTAGTTAAATTATTGATGAGTAAGATTTCACTAATCAAAAATCAGATTTAAGTGTATTTTCAGCTTGCAATTATGTTCAGTCAATTTGTCTTTTAATTAAAAATAAACAAATGATCTTATGCCTTCTGTGAAGGTCTTATGGGGAAACTACTTATTAAAGACATAATTCACCATGGCTTTTTGAGGATGGAGATTTGTGTCATTGTTCATATTAGTTTTTTTTTCAGCAAACATAAAACACCTAAATGGAATAAGAAATAGTTCATTCTGGAACCAAATGTTAGTGACCATGGTTGCCCTCTGTAATATGTCTCAAGTTGTTAATGCATTTACAAGGTATTGACTATCACAGCACCATACAATATCATAATACAAAGAGCCAAGTCACAGCAAAAGCATGGAAATATTTGATAAATGTTCCAAACAACTGTCATGGAAACTTCAAATACTATGCCATGGCATTCATAGATTTTAGGTTGGTCAAAACTCTGGATTTGCTTACATATAGCAATAGAATTTACCCAGTAATCTCAAGGTTGCAGGTAGCAAAAGGAGTTAAACAACAAACGGCCATTAAGGAGGCCAAAAGCAGCCCAGGAGAGTTTGTTTCTGGGTTTGTCTTATTTCTGAAATATACAATCTTAGAAGTTCCCCTCCTCCTGTTCCTCTTCCTCTTCTTCCTACTCTTCTCCCCTCCCCCTCCCCCATGCATTCTCTCTGTTTCTGTAAATGTCCTCTATCTCCCTGTGAATGCTCTCTCTCTCTCTCTCTCTCTCTCTCTCTGTCTCTCTCTCTTTCTCTCTCTCTCCCTCTCTTCCTCTCTCCCTCTCTCCCTCCTTCCCTCCCTCCCTTCCTTCCTCCCTTCCTCTGTCTCTCTCTGTCTCTGTCTCTCTCTGTCTCTGTCTCTCTGTCTCTCTCTGCCTCTCTTTCTCTCTGTCTCTGTTCTGTCTCTGTCTCTCCTCTCTCTCTTCTCTCTCTCTCTCTCTCTCTCTCTCTCTCTCTCTCTCTCTCTCTCTCTCTCTCTCTGTGTGTGAAAATGCCTTTGTATGAAAGTGGGTACAATTGTGCTTCAGTCTGATTATGGAGTCAACTCCTTAAGAGAGTCCTATCCTTCCACCATGCTTGAGCACCATCTGATTTCTCTTCTGATGAATAAGTCACACAAGCTGGCACATGAGCTTCTGGGGATTTTCCAGTTTCAGCATTGCATCCGTAATCTGTAGTAATGCTGATATTGGATACGCTCACGGTATCTACTTGGCCTTTATATGCATTATGATTAGAAAAACTCAAGCACTCACACTTGTTCAGAAAGGACTTTCTACTGCTGAGATATCTCACGAGATCACGTTAGGGTCTTACACAGGTATAGCTATGTTCTCATAACTTCAGTTTACACACTAAAAGCAAATGCTCTACTCCTGTTCTGAAATGGATATTAGAAATATAAGTACACTGAATATATCTGAACATTTCTAAACACCTATGAGAGAAACATTAATAATCATAAAATAGTCACAGTTACTGAATACTTATTCCTTTTATGTCTTTATCTTTATTATGATTCTCATTTTATTTGATAAGGCTTACATTAATTTTATATCATAAAATCATTACTTTAACAGTGATAGTCGGCACTTTGTAACTTATTTAAAACTCTAAGATTTCTTTAGGTAACTACTTCTAAGAGAGAAGATTTACAAATGGATATGATATAAGAATAAGGACATTTTATATAACTCAAGTATTCTGTATAAATATATCTTCATTAAAACACAGATAACTGTACATATAATTAAGAAAGTACTTTGGCTTTTTATTGATGCAGGGTTTGGAATTATTACAAATTCATTAGTTTCTGAGAAAGTAAGAAATCCAGGGTTTGAATGTTTTTGAGATTGAAAAGCACTCAGGGAGAGGGGAGGAAATAGAAAGCCTTTTGGGAAAAGTGCTTGCAATCACAATCCTGAGCGCCTGAGGCTGAGATGACAGAGCCACGCCCTTCCAGTTCTAAGGGCTGTGCTGGTTTTGGGGTTGCCTCTCCTACATGTGGAAGTTTTAGAACCCCTATATTTATGTGTGCACAAAAGCATAGAATACAGTGGTTGTTGTCAAACATCTCCAATTGTTCATGTTAATTTCTTCCTAAAATACAAGTTTTTAAACTAAATATTTTTTTCATTTTACTGCTTAATTCCTTATGATTTTGTAACCTCCCACCAGAATTCAGAATTCAAAATGTAATAAATGATTACTTCTTTTTCCAAGATTTCTATGCTTGCTTGTTTTGTTCCTGTGCCAATGGATTTACTTAGTGCAATGGCATTAATGCCAGTAGTTAAATAAGTAAACAAAATATTTAAAGATACCTATTTCTACATATTGCTATATATAGCACAGATTTTTTTCCAAAGATTTTTCAGTTCTCAAAACTTGTTTGGTATCCTATTTCTCCAAACAAACAAAAAACAAAAGCAAACACAAAAAGCCCAACATTTTATGTGCTTATGTGCTTTGTAGGAGCAGGTGGGCGCTGTGTCACCTACTTGCCTACGCAATGCTGTTAGGCCAAAAGTGTTTGTATGCCCATTCCTTTTTGTAAAGTAACAATATGTGACACATCATTTTTATTACTCCCTTAAGGTTCCATTGGAATAAGTAAAAATCTCATTTTTAAAACCACATGTGGAACAACACACTGCAGCAGACTACAAGCAGCTCTATGAGAAGAAGGCTTCCAAGCTGGAAGAGAAGTACAAGAAGGATGCTGCTGCCTACAGAGCTAAAGGAAAACCTGATGCAGTGAAAACAGAGGTGGTCAATGCTGATGAAACAAGCAAGAAAAAGAATGAAGAGGAAGATGAGGAAGATACTGAAGAGGGTGAGGAAGAGGAGGACGAAGAGGAAGACTAAGATAAAGAAGATGGTGATGATGAGTAAGTTGGTTTTAGTTCAGTTTTTCTCTTGTCTATAAAGAATTTAATCCCCCTATATACAACTCACTCCATTTAAAGAAAAAAATTGAAATGTAAGGTTGTGTAAGATTTGTTTTTAAAATGAACAGTGGCTTTGTGGGGGGGGGGCGTGCGCGCATGTGTGTGTGTGTATAGTTAACACACTGTATGTGTCTATAGATAGCCCTGTCCCGGTGGTATTTTCAATAGCCACAAATATTGCCTGGTACACTCTAGGGGTTGTAAATTGGCATAGAAATTTAAAACAAGTACTTGTTCGTACACAGTACATATTTGTTATATTTGGGGACAGTAGTTTGTTTTTTTTTTTCCTTTTGGTTTTATTTTTGTGTTTTTCTTTCATCTTCAGTTGTCTCTGATGCAGCTTATACAAAGATAATTGTTGTTCCGATTAATGAATACCACTCTGTAATTTCAAAACAAAACAAAAAAATTGCAGCTGTTTTCTTGATATTCTAAATGCTTCTAAGTAAATTAAAAAAAAAAACACAAAACAAAATTGATTTCTTAGTAATTGTTCTATGGCTTGAAAATATTTTCCTTTAAACTTATATGATATTTAATTCGCATCATGTGTTATGAAAATGGTAGAAATTAATTTGACTGTTATTTAAAGGCAAGGGTGCTAAAATTGATTATGATCAAAATCATTAAGGTGTATTTTCTATAATTGGGTCATGGTAGATATACATGAGAGTGAAAGAAACTAGAAGCCACACCTGAGTCACAATATGGAGATTCCAAATGCTTCTATGTATCTGTTGGTGGTGAAATTTAGAATCTTTAAATATTTTTCAGACTAGAGAATTGAGTCCATGGCTAATAGCACTTGTTTTCACAGTGGAGTTGAATTTGATTCTTAGCATCCCTAAAGTGGCCAGCAAAACATTGATACATTTAAAGTAAAATATAAAATCTAACAAGTAATAAACTTCTTTCTTTTATAGTGACCCCTCATATTAGATATAATGAGAGAAGAAAATAATTAATCTACAATATTTTCTTTTATCCAAACACTGTAAAGATTTCACAATAGCCAAGAGTCATTCATTTTATAGAGTTAGAATCACCAATGCCATTTAACTGTTTCTTATAATAATTATGTACAGAGATTGATTAAAGAATAAATATCAAATGCAATGTTTTTACCAAATAGTGAATGTGGATTAATATTTTAAACAGTGTGCTTAAGGAGAGTTTTCTGAGAATTTAAGTGGTGATGTTTGAGGATGAAGTTGAATTTGTGACTGTTGTCATCTGAAAATAAAATTGAATGTTGAGACATTCACTTGTTTATCATGTGCTTTGCTGGAATATTTTATACTAACATAATCTGAATTTCAGATAGTTTAGGAGGCTAAGTACTTTATCAATTTTTTAGAGTTAGTATGGATAACACTAAACAGAGTAATTTTTCCAAGTTTTAGCTGGTTACATGAACCTTTCAATAAATTATAATCAAATAAACACAAAAGGTAATTTCCTATTGGCTGAATTGCTGTAGAACCTTTTATTTTTTTATTTATTTTTTCTTTTTATAACAGTTTGGTTTCCTCTTTGCAGGAATCCCCATTTTATTTTATTTTATTTTTAAACTATTTTTATTAGATATTTTCTTTATTTACATGTAAATTTCTCTTTTCCCAGTTTCCCCTCCAAAAAACAAAGAAACAAACAGAAACAACAAAAACAAACCCCTGTTGCCTCCCCCCTCCCCATGCCTGCCACCCCACCCTCTCCCACTTATTGGTCCTGGCATTCCCCTACACTGGGGCACAGAACCTTCACAGGGCCGAGGTCCTCTCCTCCTATTGATGACCAAATTTCCAATCCTCTACTATACACATGCTGCCAGAACAATTAGACCCCTCCATGTGCAGTCTTTGGTTGGTGGTTGAGACCCTGGGAGCTCTGAGGGTACTAGTTAGTTCATATTGTTGTTCGTCTTAAGGGGCTGCAAATCCCTAAGCTCCATTGGTCCTTTCTCAAACTCTGTCACTGGGGACCTTGTACTCAGTTCAATGGATGTCTGTGAGCCTCTACATCTGTATTAGTCAGGTACT
>NW_022196915.1:79680454-79680901 GCF_008632895.1 Mastomys coucha
TACTCCATTGTGTAGATGTACCACAATTTCTGTATCCACTCCTCTGTTGAGGGACATGTGGGTTGTTTTGAGGTTCTGGCTATTATAAATAAGGTTGTTATGAACATGGTGGAGCATGTGTCCTCCTTACATGTTGCAGTATCTTTTGGGTATATGCCCAGGAGTGGTATAGCTGGGTCCTCTGGTAGAACTATGTCCAATTTCCGAAGGAACCACCAAACTGATTTCCAGAGAGGTTGTACCAGTTTGCAATCTCACCAGGAATGAAGTAATGTTCCTCTTTCTCCACAACCTCTCCAGCATCTGCTGTCACCTGAGTTTTTATCCTAGCCATTCTGACTGGTGTGAGGTGGAATCTCAGGGTTGTTTTGATTGGCATTTCGCTGATGACTAAGGATGTTGAACATTTCTTTAGGTGCTTCTCAGCCATTCGGTGTTCATCAATTG
>NW_022196915.1:79682455-79683609 GCF_008632895.1 Mastomys coucha
TATAGTTCTTTTTGTTTCTATTTGGTTGATTTCAGCCCTAAGTTTGATTATTTCCTGCCTTTGACTCCACTTGGGTGAATTTGCTTCTTTTTGTTCTAGTGCTTTAAGGTGTGCTGTCAAATTGCTGATGTATACTCTTTCCAGTTTCTTTTTGGAGGCACTTAAAGCTATGAGTTTTCCTCTTAGGACTGCTTTCATTGTGTCCCATAAGTTTGGGTATGTTTTGGCTTCATTTTCATTAAACATTAGAAAGTCTTTAATTTCTTTCCTTGACCAAATTATCATTGAGTAGAGTGTTGTTAAGCTTCCACGTATATGTAGGTGTTCTATTGTTTATGTTGTTATTGAGGAGCAGCCTTAGTCCATAGTGATCTGATAGGATACAAGGAATTATTCAATCTTCTTGTATCTGTTGAGGCCTGATTTGTGACCAATTATATGGTCAATTTTGGAGAAGGTACCTTGAGGTGCTGAGAAGAAGGTATATACTTTGTTTTGGGATAAAAAGTTCTATAAATATCTGTCAAATCCATTTGTTTCATAAATTCTGTTAGTCTCACCGTGTCCTTGTGTAGTTTCTGTTTCCATGATCTGTCCATTGCAGAGAGTGGGGTATTGAAATCTCCCACTACTCTTATGTGCTGTGTAATGTGTGCTTTGAGCTTTAGTAAAGTTTCTTTTATGAATGTAGGTGCCCTTGCATTTGGAGCATAGAGGTTCAGAATTGATAGTTCATCTTGGTTGATCATACCTTTGATGAATATGAAGTGTCCCTCCTTATCCTTTTTGATCACATTAGGGTGAAAGTCAATTTTATTTGATATTAGAATATCTACTCCAGCTTTTTTCTTGGGGCAATTGGCTTGGAGAATTGTTTTCCAGCCTTTTTTTCTGAGGTGGTGTCTGTCTTTGTCACTGAGGTGGGTTTCCTGTATGCAGTAAAATGTTGAGTCCTGTTTACTTACCCAATCTGATAGTCTATGTCTTTTTATTGGAGAGTTGAGTCCCTTGATATTAATAGATATTAAGGAAAAGTAGTTGTTGCTTCGTGTTATTTTTGTAGGTAGAGCTGGCATTCCATTCTTGTGTGTATCTTCTTTTAGTTTTGTTGGAAGATTACATTTTTGCTTTTTCAGGGATATAGTTCCCCTTCT
>NW_022196915.1:79684226-79710895 GCF_008632895.1 Mastomys coucha
TTTCCTAACTTCTTACCTAAGCTTTCTAATTCCAGAGTTGTCTCTTTTTGTGATTTCTTTATTGTTTCTACTTCAATTTTTAGGTCCTGGATGGTTTTACTCAATTCCTTCACCTGTTTGTTTGTGTTTTCCTGAAATTCCTTAAGGGATTTTTGAGTTTGCTCTTTAAGTGCTTCTACTTGTTTACTTGTGATCTCCTATAATTCTTTATGGGATTTTTTTTTGTTTCCTCTTTAAGGGCTTGTACCTCTTTACCTGTATTTTACTGTATTTCTTTTAGGGAGTCATTCATGTCCTTCTTAAGTTCCTCTATCAGTATTGTGAGATATGATTTTAGATCCAATTCTCAGTTTTCTGGTGTTTTGGGATATACAGGACTTGCTGCAGTGGAAGTATTAGGTTCTGATGAAGGCAAGTAGTCTTGGTTTCTGTTGGTAGGATTCTTGCATTTGCCTTTCACCATCTCTTGACTTTTGGTGTTAGATGTTCTTAGTATCTCTGACTAGAGCTTGTGCTGTCTCTGCTGCGACTCTTGGGGCCTGTGCCTCCCTGGTGGCTGCTCCAGTCTTAGAAACTCACTGGAGAGAAAATGGCGGCCCTCACCTGAGTCTCTGGGTTAAGGCGTTCCCTGGATGTATGCCCTCCACTTGCAGGGAAGGGGCAGAGAAGGATGCTGATCCACCTCTGTCACTTGGAAGCTGAGAGGATCCTGTCCCTGATGCCCTGCATCTCCCCTTGGACTCTTGGGGACTGTGCCTCCTGACTGGCTGTTCCAGTCTTAGAAACTCACCAGAGAAAATGGTGGCTCTCACCTGAGTCTCTGGGTTAAGTTGTTCCCTGGAGTTAGGCCCTCTAAGAGAGAAAATGAGGGCACTCGAGTCTCTAGGTTAAGGCACTCCCTAGAGGTAGGCCCTCCACTTGCAGGGAAGGGGCAGAGAAGGAAGCTTAGAGGATCCTGTCCCTGACTCCCTGATGCCCTGCAGCTCCCCTGGGACTAGTGGGGCCTGTGCCTTCCGGCTGGCGGCTCTGTTCTTAGAAACTCACCAGAGAGAAGATGGCGGCTCTCTGCTGTAGAACCTTTTAAAGACTAATACGTATAACTTATTTTATGGAGAATGACTTATGGAATGAAAAATTGAAGTCAGCCATAATCTCAGTATGTTTAATATCAACAATGCTAAATGTTTTTCTTTCTATAAAAAATGATGGTGAATAATGTTTATGCCATTTTTCTGCTTGCCAGAAGATCACACATATAAGCTCTTTATGATTGCTGTCCTCTATTTTGGAGGCTTCAAACATTAATAAGTATATATTCAAGAATCATTTTCACTAAATACAAAAGCTTTTGTTGGTGACCCTTCAAGCATCATTTATGAATAGTTTGAAATGTACCATTGACGATGTGTACTTTTTCAAATACTTCACTGTAGTGTTACTCACAGAGAATGTTTAATGTAAATAAAAACATAAGTAACTTATACAGCACCCAGCAGATATGGGTTACTGCTATATGTTGCTTATGATTAACTTAAATATGAACCTATTCATATGCTGTTTGGAAATACCATCTGAACCATTTTTCCTCTTTTTTATTTCAAGGGAAACAAAAAAGAAAAAAGGAAAAGAAAAAAATCTAGGATAATTTTCTTTAGTGTAGCATAAAAAAGAATTCATATTGTATGTTTAAATATTTTGTTAAAAATCAGCATTGTTTGTGATTATCATACTCTTTTAGAAAGGTGAAGAAAGTCTAGCATTAAAATGTTCTCAGAGTGTACATGAACCTTGAATCTCTAAAGTCTGAATGATTTATGTTAAAATAATCCCATTCTCCCAAAAATGTTTTATCTAGTACAAATCTAAGTGGGAACAGTATTTATATTAGAAACTTTGGTGTGTTCCTGATATATTCAGCTCTTGACATATTTCCAGCTTATGACATCATCTTTGCATAATGCAAGGTACACTTAGAGTGCTCTCACTTGGGCATCTGTATTTCCTATGGTAGCATTTTTTTCTTCTCTTTCTTTCTTTTTTTTTTTATTAGATATTTTCTTTATTAACATTTCAAATGATATCTCCTCTCCCAGTTTCCCCTCTGGGAAAAAACTGCCCTCCCCTGCTCACCAACCCAACCTCTCTCACAAATGTCCCTCAACAGAGGAAGGGCTGCAGAAAATGTGGTACATCTACACTATGGAGTACTACTCAGCTATTTAAAACAATGAATTTATGAAATTCTTAAGAAAATGTACTGATCTGGAGAATATCATCTTGAGTGAGGTAACCCAAGCACAAAAGAATACACATGGTATGCACTCTCTGATAAGTGGATATTAGCCCAGAAGTTCAGAATACACAAAGTTCAATCTACAATCCACATGAAACTCAAAAAGAATGAAGACCAAAGTGTGGATACTTTGTTCCTTCTTAGAAGTGGGAAGAAAATACCCATTGATGGAGTTGCAGAGACAAAATATGGAGTAGAGACTGAAAGAAGGACAAACCAGAGACTACTCCACCTGGGAATTCTTCCCATATTCAATCATCAAACCCAGACACTATTGTGGATGCCAGCAAGTGCTGGATGACAGGTGCCTGATATAACTGTCTCCTGAGCAGCTCTGCCAGTGCCTTACTAATACAGAAGTAGAGGCTCACAGCCATTCATTGGACTGAGCACAGGGTCCCCAGTGAAGGAGCTAGAGAAAGGACCCAAGGAGCTGAAGGATTTACAGCCCCTTAGGAGGAATAACAATATGAACTAACTATATATCCTCAGAACTCTCAGGGATTAAACCACCAACCAAAGAGTACTATGGTAGCATTTTTAAGATCATATTTGCTTTACCTTAATACATATATTTTGTCCTATGAAATAAATGATGCTTTTGTTTTATTTTATGTTTTTTTTATAATAAGCTGTTGTTTATCATTACATAACTACTACACACATTTAATCCTTAATTGCATGATCCTTGATGACAAAGTTGGGGACAAAATTTTAGTATCAATGGTGCTACCTCAGTGCTAAAAGTGATTTTAAAAGTTTTTTTTTAATACTATTATATTTCACAAGAAAAAAAAGATATCTGGAAAAAGTTCTAGAATTTATGAATTTTGTATTTTATTCTTTAATGCAGAAAAAGTTGTTATAGTCAGAATCTTACTAAAATAATATTCTACTGATTCTCCATCAAGGAAATCAAATTCTTATAAAAGTAACTTTTATTTGCCAGATGTAATTTTGTTTTTGGAGGCTTAGTCCAAATAAGCTTGTCCATTCTTTCTGAACTCTGCCTGGCTAGTTCAACTCAGCTTTTCTGGCCAAAACTCCTCTCCAAGCTGACTAATTCAAACTGGCTTTTCTTGCCTTCTGAGTGAATTGCTCTGCCTCGTCTCATATGAACTTTGGCAATCTGTTCTAATCTTCTAGCTCCTTCTTATACTTTGGCTCATTCTGTCTTCACCCTGTTTCTGTCTCTGTCTTCTCCCCGCATCCCTCTCTCTTACCCCTTCATCTCTTCCCCTTTCTCTGTGCTTTGCTCTTGTCTCTCCTCTTTTCTATGCTGTTGTAATGAGATTTAGGAGTATCCCATCTCTCACTCATTCTGCCAAATCTTTCTCTGAGTCATCACTTTATCTGCCCCTCAATTCGATGTCACTTTCAAACATAGCTGCTTCCTTTTAGAAACTAACCTTACATTATTTTTTTTTACAGGTTAAAAATGTTTACTAAGAGTATGTCTGTATTCCAGCTAGATCATACTGTAGTCCAGGGTGTGTCTGCATTCCAACTGTATCATATCTTTGAATATGATCCTTTGCCATAGCAGCTATCTTACTGGATTAAAATTCTTCTCCAAATTCCAGGGATCTCTCTATGTGCCTCCCTTTTTTTTTTCTTTCTACTGCCATAACTTAAATACCTTTTCTGCAGCTAAATACTTCACCATGATATTTTGAATCACTATTGTCTGGAAGCCAAAATAAATCTCTTGTCTTGATAAATTATCTCTCCTTTTTTTTCAACAGTGATGAAAAATTAAAGCATGGTTATTATAAATTTCTTCAAATAATTTAAGATATCCAAGTATTTATTTACTCAGTCTTTATGTATATACAACACAGTTGTGATATGTTGTATATGACATTAAATTATTTAGACATCTGGATTAAACTATTAACAATGATAATTGAATAGATCAGAGAACTCTAAAATCTTAAATAATATAACAAATATCAAAGAAGTTTTAAGAATTTATGGAGCCCTGCCCCTAGAGAAAAAGAAAAAGAATTTATGGAACATGGTAATTCAAAAATATAAATGTAAGCTGTCTCTTCTAATATTTACCAACATATTATGTTCAAAATAGTATTTTAAAAATAATTTCACATTATACTACTGCCAACAATGATATTGAGGTACAAATTTCCCAAACTTGTTCTAAACTTTTCTAAGGGCATGGGAGTGGGGTGATGTTGAAATATGAGATAAGTTCTCACTATTGCTTCCTGGTTGCCATCAGGACAACCTTGAACTCGCTGAGCTCTATCTTATTTCAGAGTGCTAGGATTATAAAAGTAGCCCCATGCTTGAGCCTTGTCCTAAACATAGATGAATACTAAAGATAAATTTCTTCTTCTAGTTATTTTAACATTATACCGACATTAATTTTAAATTTGGTACATATAATTTTATTTTTGTTTTTGAACCCTGGTAGAGCAAGCCAACCCACCCACTAAACTTTTGATTCAAAATTTACCCTATCTTCAATAAATACAGGGATTTTGAATGGAACACAGACTGAGGGAAAGGCCAACAAATAACTGGCCCTACTTGAAATCCATGTCATAGACAAGCCTCAATCCCTGACATTATTAGTGATACTCTATTGTACTTGGAGACAAGAGTCTAGCATGGCTATCCTCTGAGAGGCTTCACCCACCATCTGATTCACACAGCTGCAGTCACCCACAAACAAACTGTAGTTGGATATTGGTGATTCGTCGGAAGAATTGGAGGAAGGATTGTGGAGCCCTAAGAAAATAGGAACTTCACAGGAAGACCAACAAAGCCAACTAACCTGGAACTTTGTTGCTCTCAGAGTCTGACTCACCAACAAAAAAGCATACATGGGCTAGACCTAGGGCTCCCTGCTTATATGTAGCTGATGTGAAGCTTGATTCTATTTTTTAAGCACTGAGAAAAATTTATAATTGACAAATGATTGTTGAATATATTTTAATATTGTATATTAATCAAGAGATTTAAACACTACTTTGAGTTAATTATATTTATTCTATATTTCCATTGAGACTAAGTTAATTTTTGATCACAGGTAATCTCTATGATTACATTTATGTATAAAGGATGCTTTATGGCAGTGTTTCAATACATAAGAAGTATAATTTTATTTCATATGTATTAGAGACATTTAATTCTGCTGTGTTATTTTGAGGAAGAGGAATGCTTTTATGGAGTGAATAAAATAAGAGAATTAGTGGAAGAGAATGGTGATGGGGTTCATTTGTCAGGGTGCTTAAATGGTATAAAAACTGGCCTTGATCCCTATTTTCATATAAACTGAGCTTGGTGGTACATTCATGTAGAAATAACACTTGAAAGGTAGAGGAAAGAATATCACAAGACCAGATCATCTTCTACATAGTAAGTTAGAAACCAGCCTAGGATGCATGAAACTCTATCTCAAAGAAAAAAAAAGTCAATTCATTTTTAATAGAGAGGTTATTTTTACTATCTGCCATGAACCTAAACTTACTTCCAAATTAAAACCTATCCCCAACCATACTTAGTCAAGAAACAGATACTACAAAGAAAAAAACAATCCCAGACTACCTCTTTTCATGAGGTTTTACTGCTGTGAACAGAGACCATGACCAAGGCAACTCTTATAAAGGACATCATTAAACTGGAGCTGGCTTATAGATTCAGAGTTTCAGTTCATTACTATATAGGTAGAAATGCTGCAATATCCAAGCAGGGAAACTTGTTGGAGGAGCTGAGAATTCTACATCTTTATCTAAAGGAAATTAGGGGCAGACTGTCCTCATGCATTTAGGAGGAGGGCCTCAAAGCCCACCACCACAGTGACACACTTCCACCATCAAGGCACACCTCCTAATAGTGTCACTTCCTGAGCCAAATATATTCAAACTACATTCTACTCCCTGTCCCCTATTAGGCTTGTTCAGACACAGGAGTCTATGGGGCAGGAATACCTAGACATAGCATAATGCAAAATAAATTTTAGTCCAGCTTCCAAAGTCTTATAGTCTCAACAATGTAAAAAGCACTAAGTTGAAAGGCTCTATTGAGATTCATGCAATCTCTAAACTACAATCTCTTAGGAAATCAAAATAAAAAGTACTCTCAGAGCTCCCAGGGACTAAACCACCAACCAAGGAGTACACATGGTGAGACTGATAGCTGTGGCAACAGGTGTATAGTAGAGGATGGCCAAGTCGGTCATGGGAGGAGAGGTCCTTGGGCCTGTGAAGGTTCTATGCTCCAGTGTAGGGGAATACAAGGGCTAGTAAGCGGGAGAGGATGGGGTGGCGAGCAGGGGGAGGGGGAAGTGGGAAGGGAAGAGGGGTTTGTTCTTGTTGTTTTTTGTTTTGTTTTGTTTTTTGAGGTGGAACTAGGAAAGGAGAAATCATATGACATGTAAATAAAGAAAATATCTAATAAATAATAATAATAATAATAATAATAATAATAATAATAATAATAATAATAGTGTAGATCATATCCCTCCAACAACATGAAGGAAATACATTACCATTGTAAAATGCCACAGTGAAGAAATGCCGGTTCAAAGTAAGACCAATTGTTCAAACTCCGAACTCAGCATCTCCATGCCCCTTTCAGATCTCTACTTCTTTAACGTTTTGACTGCAGCAAACTTTTTTCTTGTGGGCTGCTTCCACTCCACGTAAAAAATTTTCCTCAGCACATATACCACACAGTTCTGTCATATCTTGGGGCCTCCAAGGCAACTTAAACTTTATAGCTTCTTATTCCAATATCTGATATCCACATACAATCTTCAAGGGTTCATAAAAATGCAAGGATCCCTTCTCCAGCCCTGTCCTCTGTAGCCCTTTAGGCTCTGATTGACTCAGCTCCACTGCTGCTGTTGTTCTTGATGGGCATTCCATTTTACTGAGACCTCCCGTATGTTGGTGTATTCCTTTGCAATTACATTTCACCTATAGCCTTTGGTAGGCTCCCTCTATGGTGCCAAACCACAACTTCTTTATATGACCCCTTCAATCCTGGGACCCCATCTGCAACTGATGCACCTTCATCAAAGTCCTTCTCTGGCCTTTCATAATGCCAAGCCTCAGCTGCTCTCCATGATCTCTTTATATCTTCAAACCAGTACCACCTGGATGATTCTTACACAATACCAAGTCCAGCTACTAGCGTGAGGTACAAACTTGGTTATTTATGGAACATGATTTCTTTGTGCTTTCAGAATACACTTCCTAGAATGTTTCACCTGAGTGATGCTGGTCTCTTTTTAATAACTGCAAATTTCTTAGCTCCTGTTAACCAGCAACAATTGCCCCAGTAATGTGTTTTATCTTGACTCTAAAGCCAAAGCCATATGCCTGAAGCTGCCAAGTTTTACTGCTTGCTGGGGCTGGAACATGCCTTCTTGTACAATTACATTACCACCAGCTGCTATCCTGGAACTTGCTTTGTAGCCTGACTTTGAACTCAGAGATCTGCATGGCTTTGTCTCCAGAATTCTGTGATTAAAGGCATGTATCATCCTTCCTGGACCTAAGCTTTTGTCTACTTGGTACTTGCTCTGTCCCAGGTTGAACTTGAAGTCAGATATGTGCTAGCCTGGGATAAAAGCTGTGTATCACCATGCCTGTGCCTAACTTTTTATGGCCACTATTCTTCAAGATCCAGATCGAATGCCTCTATCTTCTTGCCTCAAGAACTAGATCATAGTTGTGTTCTCCATTTCTTGATTGTATTTCATTTCTATTAAATTTCCAAAGGAAACTAAATAACCAGGTCCTATTAGTTTTTAGATATAACAATCCATTCTTAAACTGCAAAAACAAGTTTCGCTAGATGGGATCTTACCCCAAGGATCACTGCCTTAATTCTATTTTATATCCTTGAACATAGGATTTAGCTTCACTACACTTCCTGGTGCCCCTTTACTCTTTGAACCATACAATTTGTATTTTTCCTTCTATGTTTGGTACTTCTCATTAAAGTGTTCTTCATAAGAGTGAACTTAACTAAGCATACAACATAATTAATATCAAACTGTTTTGAGACTTACTTTGTCAAAGCAAGTAATCTAAGTGTCTTCACCTTAGGCTCAGGCAGACTCTTTGGACAATAACAAAAAGCAGCCACATTCTTCACCAACTTATCACAAAACAGTCTGTAGGACACATATTAAAATTCTTCTCCTCTAAAACCTCTAGAGCCAGGCTTCCACAGTTCAAATCACTCTCAGAAACAAAATTTTCTGTATTCTTATGAGGATAGATGATTAATCCTCACTTAAAGCATTGTACTGCTTTCTAAATTCAAAGTTCTGAAGTCCATGTTCTTCCAAACAAAAGCATGGTCAGGACTATAGCAACAATACCCCAATCCCTAGTACCAATTCTGTCTTAGTTAGGGTTTTACTGCTGTGAACAGACACCATGACCAAGGCAACTCTTATAAGAACAACATTTAATTGTGGCTGGCTTACAAGTTCAAAGGTTTAGTCCATTATGATATAGATGAGAGCATGGCAGCATCCAAGGAGGCAAAATTGATGAAGGAGCTAAGAGTTCTACATTTTCATACAAAGCAAGCCAGGAACAAACTGTACTCGGGCAGCTAGGAGGAAGGCCTCAAGGCTCACCCCCAGAGTGACACACTTCATCTAACAAACGCACACCTCCTCCAGCAAGGCCATGTCATCTAATAGTGCCACTCCCTGGGCCAAACATAATCAAATCAACCATTTAAGAGCTAAACAGGTATCTCCTACTGTTGTGAATTTAAAATATAAGAACACAAACATTTTCAACATTCATACCTAGCCCACCATACACCCTAGTCCAGTAATGTATTTCCACAGACAACATTCTCAAAGAGAACCACTTTTTAAATGATTAACACATCCATCTTAATTTCTTAACTTTTATTGACTTTGTGAATTTCACATTATGTACCCCTGTCAGACTCATTTCCCCATCCCCTAATATCCTATGCCTTTCCAAACTTCCCATCAAAATAAAAAATAATGCAAACAACCAAACAAACTAAAGCAATGCATAGAAAACACCTAATCATGGAAGCTGTAGAATGTCACAATGTGACCCATAGTATATCCCTGTGTCCATATATTGCAAATGTTTATTGTAATGAGTCATTGGTCTTGTCCATGATTTTTGGTGTCTGCGACAACATCACTATTGGGTCCTCATTAGGACTTCTCCCATTTATATGTTGTTGCCCTCTGTCATGCAGATCCTGCAGCTTTGAAACAGCAGTACTGGCCTTTTCATTTTTCTCGGCCATTCACAGATGACATAGATTTTGGGGTTATCCATCTCTGATCCCTGGATCTGAGCATGGATAGTAGCAGAGATAGTCAGACTACCACCCTTATCCACACCACCAGGGTAAACTTTACAGCACTGTTCTGTCTAGGCTTCCCAGTGTTGCGATCACCAGGAGGCAAAATCAGCTCTCCTGCTCTCATGTCCTCAGGGCTTGCTTACCCAGACCTATACCTCCTGAGCCATCTTCACTATGCTGTCCAGTCAAGGCCAGAGGCTCACTCTTCCAAGTGCTGTGAGGAGCTGGGCCAGCTCCTACTCAGAAAGCTTTGAATATAAAATGCTGATGACATTTTATTTAAAAGCTTATCCAACAGTGTAGAAAAATGTAATATATATGTATATGTATATACATATATATATTAAAAGATTTGCAAAGAGAGAAAAACTCTCTTGTTCATACCTGAGATGCAGAACAAGATGAATATAATTACATACTGGTAAGCAGCTCTCATGGAGACTTACACAGTGCTTGGGATACAGATGCTGTCCACTTGAGAAATAACAAGAATTGATAACATTTGAAAATAACACAATTTATAATAAGAGTATGTTCCATTTATACAAGAAATGTTTCTTTTGCATATTAATATATAAGCTATCATGACAAAAACATGATTATTATCTTTGCTTCATGCTTAGGTACAGTGAGGCTGTAGGAGATTTGATTCATCAAGATGATATAAACTGAATTGCCAGAATTGAAATTAAGACTCTAGGTTTTCTTCCAATAAAGGTCCTTTTTTTTCTTTTTCTTTTTCTTTTTTTTTTCTAAATGTGTTAGTCTCTAGCCTTTGTGTTCAAATTGGAGGGTTAGTGGTTAACCTGGACTCCCAGACATTTTATAATCACTAGCATGTAGACAAAGTCAGGGGTTGACATGAAAACAGTCAAAGAAATAAATGACCAATTTTCTCAGTTTGGCATACTGTAAACAATTTCTTAAAGTAGATTAATGTAGGTAATTTATACCTATGCTGACAATTTTAAGAAAGAAAGAAAATGGCAATCTTCAGAGCCTTAGCAATTTTTATTCCTTTCAACTTCTTTCCTCATATGTCATCTTACCTTGGAAATCAATAAAAAAGGATTCTCTTTTAAACCCATTTATGTTCAGATTCAACTCGGAATTCAACAAGTGCTTCAAAAAGACAAACTAACCTAGTTTTCAAGACCCCATGAATTTGCTCTGCTGGATAGAGATGCCATTTTAGATTCTTCTATGTCCCAAAGCTTATTTCTGAACACAGTTTCTCTTTTTAATACAATCTCCATCTTTCTTCTCTTATCCTTGCTGACATTTCATTTCAATCAGGGTTGAGACCTTGCCTTCAATCTCTTGGAATCAACTTTTGATGGATATAGGTGGTTTGTTAACAGCAGTGCTACCTATTAGAGCAGTGATGTCCGCAAGTCTTTGATATTTCCATCTACGGGTCACTGTTTATCTTATTCTTGTCTATTTCAGAAACTTCAGTGAACTTAAGAAATACATTTAAAAGCCAATTTACAATCTTGAAAAGTGATCCATTCTTTTTGTTGCTGTTTTTCTTATAGGCAAGGATACAGAGTTACAATGTGATCCATTCTTTTTGTTGCTGTTTTTCTTATAGGCAAGGATACAGAGTTATATTTTGATGGCTTTCTTGCTTTATTCTTCACCAAGACCAACAGAGAAATGAAGAAGAATGTTCCCAGCATGGAAGTTACATCCAGAAAGTATGTTATTGCTTTTAGAAGTGGCTTTATGCTTTAAGACTGATAATGAAGTTTCTAAAAAATGACTATTTCTTAACGTTAAAAGAAAGAACTATACATAGAAGGACAAGTTTCAATATATTATATTGTCTCTGATGTCAAAGATAGCACATTAGAAAGATAGACTTTTTACAATAACTAAGAACATCTTTAGGGTTTCATTTAAAATGAATTGGTTTTTGTATTTATGAAGTCAAGAAAACGCCAAATGAAAAAAATGAAGGGAAAAATACCAACATCATTTTGCTATAAGAAATTAGTGGTCAAGAAGATAAAATATTGTCATTAAAGTTTGAAAAACTATAAAAGAAGACAATTTGAAAGGCCATAAAATGTGTATTATCTATAATTCATAAGTTTGGGCTTATAAATTTTATGATTCAAAGCAAGAAATAGAGTAAAATGATAAGATTTTAGGGTGTCAGTGAAAGATTTGGAGATGACAATGAAAGTTTACCTGTGCAATAGGTGGCCCAATGATGACTACCTAGATTAAGTTAGAAAGTAAGCCCTGAATTGTGTGCAAATTTTACCACTGTGACAAGTATCTAAATTTAACAACTTAGTGGACAAAGGGTTTATTTGGGACTGGCATTTCCAAGATTTCTATCAACAGTGACTGTTCTTATTGCTCTGCAGATGTTTAGAATGTCATGGTCTTTTGACTACATCCTATTCAAATCTGGGCATGCACAGAGCAGAAAGACCAAAGGCTTAGGGCAAGATGTTCCCCTCAAAGCAAATCTTTGCTGCCTACTTCCCCATATCTAAGCCTACCATTCCTGATCTCTACTACCTACCAGTAACCCATTCAATTATGACTCATCAGTGATCCAGTTGTTTCTAAGAATCTCTGAAATTGTTTTGAAGATTAAAAACTTCATACAAAAATCTCATAGATGTAGCTGGGTAGTGGTGGTGCACGCCTTTAATCCCAGCACTTGGGAGGCAGAGACAGGCAGATTTCTGAGTTTGAGGTCACCCTGGTCTACAGAGTGAGTTCCAGGACAGCCAGGGCTATACAGAGAAACCCTGTCTCGAAAAACAAAAACAAAAACAAAAAAAACAAACAAAACAAAACAAAACAATCTCATGAATGTTTTACAGCCAAATAGTAAAACCAATAATTTGAGAAAAAATATGTAAATGCAGGGGAAATCTTCAAATTTCAGTCCAGTTTTTCTTTCATCATCAAACAAAGAATCTGAATTTGTTAACAGCTTAATAAAATGAGGGCAACTATAGAAAATTAACTAGAAAACCATGAAAGTCATAGATAAAAGGGGATAAAATAACCATTATATTTTAAAATATGCTTTTCTACCTACTTTTAACATATAGCATCACTAGATTAGAAAAGTGAGAAATAATATAACATAACAATGCTAAAGTATTAATCTGAAAGTGATGGAAATAGTGAAATACTAAATACTATAAAACATATCAATAAAATATTCCATTTCAAATACTTAAATACAATTTTAAATATATGTGTTGTATCTAGTAATGCAATAGTACATAATTAAAACTGAAGCTACTATTACTCATGTAAATCACATTTGGTGAAATGCCAAATTAGAAATAGTACTTGGTTTCCTATATCTTCAAAGGAAAGTAATACATATTTATAATTTGGAAGCAAGTCTCATTTCTTTGTAGTAGAAATATATAAAAAGAATGAGAAAAGAATTGATTTCCATTTACTCAAATGTAATATTAATGCAGAGGTATAGGAAGTAGAAACAACACATTTGATATTGGAGAAACTGGATATTTATTTGACAATTAATGGAAAGTTTATATGTTGATATTGCAGCATTACAAATTGGAGTGAAAACAAGTATTTGAATTCACATTGTGTAGGATCAGCATATGAATTTTATACTAGTTTACATAAAGTTGTCTGGGAGATATCTTAGTAAAAATAAAAGGAAATCCTAAATTACATAATCAGAATCCACATAAAATCGGTGGGCATGGTTGTATTTAATTGTAATTCCAGCCCAAAGTAGTTGGAAGCAAGTATATCCTTATGTTCTCTGGTTCCTAGTGAGAGATCCTTTGTTAGTAAATTGGACAATGCCTTAGAAACAAACCAGAAATTGTCTTCTAGACTCCATACCATGTGCTTGAATGCCAGCTCACATACATTCACACAAAGTCACAACTAACTAACTAACTAACTAACTAACTAACTAACTAACTAAAGCATAAAGCTCTCTCTTAATTTATAGCTCTATTATAAAAGAAGTAAGTTAGATAACTTTAATTCCAAACATTAAAAATCAAATAGGTAAAATATCAAATAAAATGGCAATATTTATATTTTGGCAGTGGAGAAGATGTTGCTAAGGAAACTACCTCCAAGATGGACTGGTATGATTTGGGTTCTTCTAGGTGTGGTAAAATATAGGACTTGGAGCACTGAGCACAAGCAAAGAGTTAGTAAGCAAACATTAAGAGAAAAACAAATTTGTAAGAAATAGACTTCTTATAATGCCTAGTATATGAATATCATGATGTAACTACTGTAAACCAACAGAATAATAGTCACAATTCTGTGGGTTTTTTTTCCTTCTCTTTTGGTGTGATAAACACTGACTCCAGGTGACAGTAGGAAGGAACTTAAGAGCTGACCATCCAGGGAAGCCAAGGCAGGACTTCAAGGCAGAAACCTGGAGGCACTGACTAAGGACAGTTTGAGGATAAGTATTGCTTAGTGGCTTATTTCCTCTGGATTTCTCTGTTACTTTCTTATATACCCCATACCCAACTTCCTAGAGTAGCCCACTGCCTACCGTGGGCTGAGCCATTCCATATCAATCAGGAATCAAAGCAATACCTTCATACACAGTCCCCAGACCAATATGATGGTGGCGAGCACACAACTGAGATTCCTTTTCCCCATGAAGGTCTAAGTTCCTGCAAGCTAAAATAACATGCACATACTAGTGAAAAAATATTTGAAAAATAATTCTCAAAAACATAAACTAGGCTACAGAAGTGTAACCACTCATTTAACCTTAGCATTATCAGTCAATGGCCAAGTTAAATGGTCAATAGGCAAATTAATTATGAATAACAGAATATAACAATCTCAATGCAAATAGGTGTGTCAAATTGTTAAAGATTGTCAAAGCACTACTCCTTAACTGCTCAATATATAAACCACAGGCAATTTTGTTTCTATTTGTTGTATTCAGGTAAAATAATAAAGATGTGAGCATACATACAAATATATAACAATTATATTTATAACTTCAAATATTAGACACAATGCTGAAATAAAATGCAAAGAGAAATATGTTAAATTAAAAAAATAATAAGACATGTAAATAGCAATCCACCAGTCTGCTTTATCCCCAGGCTTACAAGGTCTGAATAAGTGACCTGGCCTTATCCTGTGACCAAGCTGATAAGACTTTCCATCACTAAGTCCAGCTGCACTGCACTTCTGCTCACTTACCCTTCCTTCCTTCCTTCTTCCTTCCTTCCTTCCTTCCTTCCTTTCTTCCTCCCTCCCTCCCTTCCCTCCCTCCCTCCCTCCCTCCCTCCCTTCCTTCCTTCCTTCCTTCCTTCCTTCCTTCCACTAGATTCAATGTTCTCATTCTTCCTCAACTCTAGTACAGTCTAGTTTACTCTTTGTTTGTTTTTTATTGTGTTATGTTTGTCTGTTTTATTATTTTTTAATTTAACATTATTCCTGAGATACCCAGGCATGTCTTAGACCTCTGAAAACTGAAATAACATACACATACTAGTGAAAAAAATATCTGAAAAGCAATTCTCAAAAACACATTTATTTAGTTTATTTTAAAACATCACAGATATACTATAATTAATGTAACAAATAAGTTTACCTGTGATTCTTTGCATGTAGATTCATAATAAACAATATTTAAAACATAAGTAACAAATGTGCTCATAGCTACAAATAATATTACACTTTGGTAAAAGTTTGTGGATGTGGGTCGTCAAGGAAGACTGTAAATTGTCATTGTTTATGTTTAGATATTGTCCAGGAATAGAGTTTTAATTTAAACAAATACAATTATGTCCACTTCAAATTGTAAACAAATGAAAATTAGATGGCTGACTGTAGCCTTTATCAGATAATTTGATTATGTGATAAAATAGGTAATTTTCTATTATATTATTAAGTTTGGT
Organism: Mastomys coucha; assembly: GCF_008632895.1. Classification (NCBI taxonomy): domain Eukaryota; kingdom Metazoa; phylum Chordata; class Mammalia; order Rodentia; family Muridae; genus Mastomys; species Mastomys coucha. The sequence goes on from NW_022196915.1 coordinate 79,699,770, forward strand.
ATATATTCTGACATTTATAAAAGTTATGTCTTTATTAATCTTTCCATTCATTTACATCTCAAATGATATCCCACTTCCCTGTTACCCCTCCACCAATCCCCCATCCAACATCTGCACTCCCCTCTCCATTTTGCCTGTATGAGAGTGCTCCCCCACCAACCCACACTCTCCTGCCTCCCACTGCTGCAGCATCCACCTACACTAGGGCATCAAACCTCCCCAGAACCAAGGGCCTTCCCTCCCATTGCTGTCAGGCAAGGCTATCCTGTGCTACACGTGTGTCTGGAGCCGTGGATCCCTCCAGGTACACTCCTTGGTTGGTGATCTAGACTTTGGGAGAACTGGGTAGTCAGGCCAGCCTATGTTGTCCTTCTAATGGAGTTGCATTCCCACTCTGCTCCTCCAGTCCTTCTGCTAGCACCCCCACCATGTTCCCAGAGACCAGCCTGATGGATGGCTCCAAGCATGCACAACTGCATTTATCAGTTGCTGGCCGGTCCTCCCCAGAAACTGCCACACTTGATTACTGTCAGCAAGCACCTCTTGACAATGGCAACAGTGTTGGGTTTGATGTCTGCAGACCTGATGTATCCCCAAGCAGGGCCATTCCTGGTTGACCTTTCCTTAAGTCTCTGTTCCAATTTTTTTTTTGTCCCTGTTCTTCCTTTGAACAGGAACATTTCTGGGTTAAAAATCTTTGAGATGGGTTGGTGTCCACATCACTCAACCAAGGACCGCATCTATCTACTGTGGTGGTCTCCACAGGTTCTATTTCCCCCTTCTCTGTGCATTACTGTCAGTCCCTTTGGGTCCAGGGAGCCTCACATTACTCTGGTGTCTAGGACCCTTCAGTGGCTATCACCAGTTCCTCATCCTCCTTGCTATCTATGTTTATTCAATTTCCTGACCCTCTGTACCCCTCTCACATCTTCTCAAGTTTGTAATACTGGCCTCCTCATTTCCTCCTCCTCCTTTCTCCCTCCCACGACCCCTTCTCCTTCATCTCCCACAATAGTCCTGGTCACCCCTCAAGGCTGGACTGAAACATCCATCCCCTGGTCTTCCTTCCTTTTTATCTCCCTATGGTCTGTAGGTTGTATCATAGGCACTATGAGCTTTTGGAATGCAAAATTCATTTTTATTTTATCCCACAAATACCTGTAATTATGTATATTTATATTGTGATTCCAGAAAAAACAATAAAATGGAATGGGATACATTCTGTAGATGTAGAAATAGCAGAAAAACTCTAGTATAGAGTATAATTTATAATTTACTCTGAATTATCCAGTGTTTTCTGGATGTGTTTATGAGTTAATGAATTGAATCAAACTCAGTTTTAGTGATAGCATTGTCCAAGAACATCCCTCATGTTTCTTACTAATACTTTCAGAAATAGTAATTATCAGAAGAGTACTTTGTAGCAATATATTTATTTTATGTCTCCTACTCTCAATGCTGATTTAACTAAGACTAATTCTAGAAGGGTCGCTGTGAAGACAGAGGAAAGGAGAGAGCTTCCTGAGAGTAAACACCATTGTTTCTAACCACATTTCACCCTACAGCAAAAGTATGTCTTACTCTTTATTTTTGGCAGATGGTCCTCCTCATCCACTATCCTTGGTTGCTTTCCATGCAGCAGGTGTGCAGATGGGTAGCAGGCGTGATTCAGGGATGATTTGATAGACAATGAGATGAGGAAGTGTAGACAGCTGCTCTGATACACTCTCACATCAGGTAAGAACTCATGGGGAGATAACAATGCCTCCAGAGGTACTTTATTTATTTATTTGTTTGTTTGTTTTACAAAACCTGTTTTGGCAAGCAGGAAGAAAGCAGTTTCATTATGCTGGCTCACAATTCTACAGTAGAACATACAAGTGGACATTAGCCGAGGGATTCCTAGGTCTTTGATAGAGGCTTCTCAATAGACATAACTCTTCAGGAGATTTAGATCTAACAGGACTATAGTGAAGTTCTCAGTTACATTCCACAAGATAGCTGCTATCACTCAAGGGTGCAAATGATCAATTAATGATTCTTTAAGGAAGCTCAACTGTACTCATATTTATCTCTCTGATTTTGGTACTGATTACCGGCACAAAAATTCAAGGTAAACTCGTGACTTATTTTTTTCTGAATCATTTCTAATTGATACTGTCGACACTACTGAGTAGAACATAGTGAATATAGAATATATTGTGCTGAAATTGTGAAGAGACAGACACAGTAGAGTTGCAATACTAAAATCTTTTTTTTTTATATGAAAGTTTTAAGCTCAGAGATTTAGGCTACAGGCTGGTCGGAGGCACCCAGCACAGATATATAGCAGTGGATGACTTTTCTGGCCTCAGTGGGATAAGATGCGCCTAATCCTAGAGAGACTTGAAGCCCCAGGGAAAGGGGAGGGCAGGCAACGGCTATAACATAATTGAATAAAATAATTTTTAAAGAGGAAAAAAAGATATTCAAGAATAAAAAACAATAAACTTGGGAGCAAAGTTTATAGAATTTAGATATTTTGTGAAAAAATAAAATAGGAAAATACTAAACAAGGAAAACATATAACAAAATTAAACTAAAATTCCCCTTAGTATCAATGGTCCGTGTGAACAGTGAAAAACTTTTCACCTTGAACATAGAAGTTTCAAGAAAGTGCAATTGAAGTGCTGCAATCATCATTCTTCACCTTAATCACCAATCTTTCATATCTGAGACCATTTGAAAGAGGAATAGGGATATGGTGTTTCAAGGAGCTTGGGGTTCTCATTAGATGATAGAAATGAGGAGAAAGTTGAATTTAATTTTCTGAAAGAAAAGAGGAATTGGGTTGAAATTCTATTGCAATTATGCTTGTATCATTCCTTCAAAATTTGTTTTGCTTTGTATTTCGCTGTTTTATCTTTTAGTATTTTTCAGAGAGAGAGCGAGATAGGAGATAGGGGTTGAGAGAGAGAGAGAGAGAGAGAGAGAGAGAGAGAGAGAGAGAGGATTAGGCAAGTAGGGAAGATCTGGGCAAAGAATATGATAAAATACACTGTATAAGAATTAAATCAACAAAACTTACCTAAAATATAAAATATTGATAAACAAATGAGTTTTTATTACATCAAATAAAATAAAAAAATAAAAAAATAATTGTAAGATAAAATTAATTTAAGTCATGCTGTATAAGAGAAATAGCTAAAAAAAATAAGTCTTAAAATTGAGAAGAACAATAACAAAAGGACCTTTTTTTTTTTTTTTTTTTGATATGAAAGAATGAACAATACCACTGGTGATTTTTTTCTGTTATACTAATAAGTGTTCTGTGCCTGGAGCAATGTATCAGTATGTAATAGCATTTGCTATAGAAACTATAGGACCTGAGTTAAAATTCTCAGCACACACCTAAAAACTTGACTCATATTGAGGAGCAGGAACAGACATATCCTGGGAACTTACAGATCAATGATCAGTGAGAAAGTCTATCTGAAGTGAATAAGGAAGAAAAGGATAGAGGCGGGGAAAGAGTGAATGTTCTTCTTTGGCCTTGATATTTGCAGTATTCATGTATACACTTGCACAGTCTACACACACACACATACACACAAACACTCACATACAAACACACACACAAGCACACACACACAACTTAAACTATACTACAAAGACATACACACACAAATGCACACACTACAGACTAAACATACACTGAAGACACACATACACATACAAAATGACCTTTCTTTTCAATGTTTTATTATAAGCGAGATTGTCTTTAGTAATTTTTAGTAATTGTGATGTTTCATATATGCAGAAAAATCTTAAATGGTTTACAAAAAAGCAGTCTAATCAAACTAATAAGTGAATATACTAAACTATTAAACATTAATGGTATGAAATAATAGTATTAACTACTTCTTTTGGTCATTGCTTGTTTGAGTTTTGCTGCACCCTATTTATAGTAATGATAAAATATTATTAAATAAAATAATAATTAATATAACATCAAAGGCTTAAATCTAAAAGAACACAAGAGGTTTAAAGTGCGAATCAGAAGTTATTGATGATAGAAATTTAAAACTATAAGCAGTAACTGTAAGAATGAGGCATGTGTGTTTAACAAAAGGTCAAATACTGTGAACATATCAATTTTGCTACATGGGATTGTAGAATTGTTTTGCTAGATGCATATTAGAACACTTTGTTAAAATTGACAAGTTGGTAAGTTATTTCTGAGATTCATAGGGCTATTCTGTTGAAGCAGAACAGGCAAAACAAAGCTGGAGAACAATGAAGATTTGTAATGTAAGATTCACCAAGTTTGTGTACACTGCCAAAGACTTCCAGAGCCTCATCTTAAAAAGAGAGAATCCTAAGGTGCCAGTACACTTGAGTTCACTTCTTACCATCAAATGCTACCAGTGAATTTAAGAATGATTGCCTCTCTTTGGAGAGACAGGCCTTTAACTTGGATATATATGCATTTTCAAGGTTTATACAAAATTTCTTCTAGTATGCCATTAGCAGGGCACTTGGTAAGGCAGTGTCCTTATCATTAAATAGCAGCTACAAAGGATCTTCTCACCAGGAAATCCACTCAACTTGAGCGAAGTGTGGTAATGTATTCATCACACCCATCAATATCATTTCAGAACTATACTATTCCTTATTATACACCAGCCAATAAATATCTCAGAGATCTGACAAGCCCCATCCTGGAACTGGTTGGGTTGCAACACACTTAACTATGCTGTCCAAAGTAGCCCCAGATTAACAGTAATAAGCACATAGTATTACTTTAGCCACAGCCAAAGTCAGTATGTTCAGTGACAAAAGTATGAGCACTGGAGTCACTTTACCCTTATGACTCACAGTATTTCACTACAAAATATTTACTTTCCTCCCTTTCTGAGCCCCAGGGATGATACAGATGATAATGTAACAGCTGTAAAAAGGCATGGTTTGTAATGATTTCATTTTCTATGAATGGGTCACTTGTGTCACTATCCTCACACATAAAAGAATGTCATGTTCACTATGGCGATGACTGAGGTGCAGTGTTTGTGGGAAGAAGAATCAAAGGGTAATTATCACTTCTGGTCATGAGGCCCGCGTTCAAAGTAGAACTGCTGAGGTTATTTTCGTTCTTTCTCTGCTTTGACACACATATTTTTTTCCACTCAGTAAATCATCAATGTTTTCCTTCTTCTATTTTCCCCTGATTTAACAATATGAGATGTATTAATAATTGATAACTAAGAATTGTACTTAATTCAGAAAACACTGAAAGAATGTTGTAATAGAAACACAACAAAGGAAAAGAATCTTAATGAACAAATATCAAGACTTAAAAGATTGTGTTATTTGAGGAGATTGAAAAATCTCTCTCTCTCTCTCTCTCTCTCTCTCTCTCTCTCTCTTTTTGTATAGTTTCATTTTAGCAGGAAGACACATTGCCATCATGGTATAATTTTATTAAATCATGGGTTTAATAAGCCAAAAGACTGTACTCATTCTTATCTGGCAAGGATTTGAGCTGAGCTGGCTCTCCTTCTGGGAATCTCTGTCATCATTGTGACCTTCCAAAGTCCACTGCCCTACAGGAGTCCCTTTAAACAGTGCTTCTCAGAATCCCTTCTCTCGGACCAACATTGCTGTAAAGAGATACTTGAATCTGATAGTGATGAGGAAAGGCAAGGAATTTCTGTCTGGAGTCAGTAACAGAAAAATACATGGCCAGAAGGAATTATGGCTTTGTAGCAAGTTCCCCAGGATTATTTATTCTCCTAATTAAAATAAAACAGATGACAGGAATTTCTGAGACCTATCTTCCCTGCAGTGCGGCATAAAGCTTACAGCATTGGTCTGAGCTCTTTGTGCACACTTTCCTGATCTCTGTTGTTTTGGGTTTCTCTAGGTTGTGTCATTGACTTAGAATAATCCTTGACTGCTCCTTCTTATTAGTTATTAATCTATGCAATGATACATTCAATTATATATTACCTAACCATAATATGTGGTTTGAAACTTTATAACTTTTGTGTTCGTTGGCTTTCCTTCTTTTCCTAGGACTTTTTTTTTTTAACCTATAAATTCTGTGGCAGAGGATGCCACTCAGGTCCATGAAAACAAAATCAATTATTCTCAAGGTGATGAACGTGTATAGATCCCCTTTAGTTCAGTCTGTAAATTTGAAAGCATTCAAGGTGACTGTTGAAGGTAATTTTTAAAACAAATAAACAGGCTTTCCATTCCAGCTGGCATGGCACCTGTGATGTTTTCAGGGAGTTTGCTTCCAGAAATGATATTTGGAAATCAATAGCAGTTGCGTTTGCTCCCCCAAAATGATTCATCTGTTCCGATAGGATGGAGTAAGTTTGCTTGATTGCTGTTGAAAGTCACATGATTTTTACATTTCAAGACCCATTTTCATTGCTTAAATAACAAATGATTTTCGAGATAAAAGGGAAATTAAATGGGAAAATAGGAGGGAAAATTCTAAAACCCTTTGCCTCACATAAGACATTTGTAAGACCTAGGTTAAATTATTAATATTTTTTGCAGATTTAATGATAAATTTGTAGGAATATAATAAAATGTTTATTAACATATAAAACATGCAACTTGCAAGAAGCAGTGGCCAGGAGAAGCTGAAATTCCTAGTCCTAGTATTGTGGAAACTACAGTACTGAGATCATTGTGGGACTTAGTTCCTGTATTTGTATTGACATTACTTATTTCAGAGGGATGTATTTTTCCTCTAAATTCAGTTATTTTTATTGAATTATTGAAATACAGATTCCTTTCAGCCATCTGATCTTTTACATCACTGCTGGCTGAGACTCCTGAAAGCTTCCCCCCCAAAAAATATTCCTGCAACACTAAAATGCTAAAATGTTGATTGTTTTCTCCTACAATTGATTTCCATCCCACTTTGACAAAAATAGTTTTCATTGGGTGATATAAACTCAAGGAAGCAAATGGTTTGTTTTTAGGAAGGATTAAAAAATGTCTAAGTATTATTCAAGATAAGTGCTAGGAGACTATTCTTAGTATAGTGTTATTTGCTTATGGTGTAATAATAACTAAGGAAGGCATTGTCATGCATCTAATTATTTACTGGAATGCGGCATCTACTTTTCTATAAACATAAATTGCCACTGCATTAACAAAAATTACCTTTCAGTATATATTATTACCAGTGTTGTCTTTATAAAAATAGACTTATATGTTCATTCCGAAAAATCACACAGACTAGACTGGGAACTCCGATTGCTGAAATGTGCTTTGCTTAAATGAAAAGTCCTTGATTGCTTGTCTGGTATTTAAATAAAATTTATGGCATGCCCTTTTTCCTCACTAATTTTTCAATCACTATAATGAGGTCAAATAAGCTCATATGTACAAACATAATGAAATGTGGCTGGGCATAAGCATTATTGGTACCAATTTAAAGCAGATCAAACAGTATTTCTAACCTTGAAAGTACATTATACATGTCAAAGTAGAATTCTCAAAAATCAATTATCGTTATCATTTTCATATATGTTTTCCATATTAAATTACCTGTCATCCTTTTCAATTATTCTGCTGATTCTCTCTTTGCTTTTTGTCCTTCAACTTAATTTTCTATTTTCAATATGTCACTTCTGAATAATTCAGTTATTTTTCTAGTTTCTGTGCTTGCTCTAATATAATTTATTATTTAAATCTATTCATCTCTAATAAAATTAATTTTTCTAAGAATGATTTTATTTTCATAATTCTAAAGATGGATACACTTTCAATGTTAGAAATACTGTTTGATCTGCTTTAAATTGGTACCAATAATGCTTATGCCCAGCCACATTTCATTATGTTTGTACATATGAGCTTATTTGACCTCATTGTAGTGATTGAAAAATTAGTGAGGAAAAGGGACATGCCATAAGTAGTTTCTTTGTATTTCTCCTTAGCTATATTGACTTCACACAAATTTCACTTTTTTCTCTGCATTCCATTTGGATTAGTTGGTGAGCATAGGCAAAATTTATACCTAAATTGAGATGTGGATTATTTCCTTTTTCTGAAAGTTTTGTATGGTTCTTCCAGATCTCAATTTGTTTCATGCTTTGTTTTAAGGCATGTTTGTTGTATGTTTAGTTTTGAGATAATATAATTATGTCTCTTATCCCTTCTCTTTCCTACACTAAAATTCTCCTACATCCTTCTTCTTGCTCTCATTCAAATATATGACATTTTTCATTACTTCATGTTACAAACTTCTATGTCTTTGTATATACATATATTCATAAGCACTTAACCACATGCTCTTAATCCATATTCCTATTATATGTATGTGGGTCTTTAGAGCTAATTGTTTAATACTGGATAACCAGTATCGGTGCTCTTCCCTATAGGAGAGTGTTTGTCCTGCCCTTGCATTCACAAACAGTTCTTTGTGTAGGGCTGAAGTTTCTTAGGGTTCACACTTCACTTTAGTAAGTCTTTTGTTGTTACTCTTATTGAAACTTCCAGAGTATGACTGCAATCAACCATCGTACTAATTTATGCTGTACAGGAATCACAACTATTCCAAATATAGCACAGTAGTGGAACTTATAATTTTGTAATATTAAACAGTTCTATAATTGAACCTAATATCCACTCAACAAGAGTGAAAACATTCCTGGTACTGGAAATCTCTACAGCTGCCCAGGAATAGAGCAGTCACGGATACTGGAGGAGAACCTACAACTAAGACTTTAAGAACAATCCACAGTACCTACTCGCGTTCTGATCTATTTATCTCTTAACTTGAAAGATAAATAATACTGTCTTAGGTGATAATTTTGAAAGTCAAAATTTCAGTCATATACACATATACATATATATGTGTGTATATATATATATATACACACATATATATGTGTATGACTTTCTCAGAGCCTTCAATGAACATGAGCTATTTAAGATCCCTGCAAGAGAATACAAAGATTAATGATACAGAATAATGTGAAGTATAGATACACTACTAGTCAGGGTTGATGTGTGTTTGAACTGCTTTCCCTAAGTTCAATGTTTGATGTCCTATTGAATATTTCCCTTCCATGAGTCCCATACCAGGGAAATCCAATGCTTCATTAATCAAAACCTAGCACTTTGTACACCATAAATTAAGGAGCAATTAACTCTATATTTGAGATTCACATAGAATTTCCACTGTTGGCTATTGTGTTGCAAGAAAATTTTAATCATTTGATGCTGAGGAATGAAAAAGTATGGAATTTATACACTGGAGAATAATAGCTCCCATGATTTTTCATTAAATATATTTTCTAAATTTAAAGTCTTTTTATTTTCCTACTCATTGTAATACTTTTACTGCTATAGAATTATAGTATTACTTGTAAAATCAGTAATTTTTATGATATTTTTATTAGATGTTTAAAAAACATCCATCTTCACAGTATATGATATTATATCTTACTATATCTAGTACTTTTGATGTATATTCAGTTATGTACATCATTCATAGAAATGCACTTAAATCTATGTCTTAGGTTATACATTTTATATTTCTAATTTAATTAATTAGCATACATGTTTATACCTAATATTGGGATTTATCATTCAATGTGAAAAAAGTTGAAATCCATATTAATTATTTAAAGTTAACATATTTACTATCAAACATTAATTTTATCATATTCCCTGTAAATAAATGTTATTGTTTCATAAGTATCATTCAACATTCTTGTATTAATATCGAAGTCTAGGGTTGTGTCATGTTGGGAGGTAGTAGAACTTCTGAGAGATAGGGAAAGACTATGGGTTTCTTAGGTTGTTGAAGTATGACTTTGTTAAATATTTTTAAGGTTCCAGCTATCAATCAGTCCCTATTGTTTCCTGTCTCATAATTAAGTAGTTTTGCTGTGGCATAATCTACTCCCATTACAATGTGTCACCCCCATAAGCATAGTGCCACTTAATCATGAATAGAAACTCTGACATTGTGAGATAAATTATCATTTGAAGTTGAAGAGATGACTTAGTAACTGTAAAGGTATATTGATTTGAGAAAGAAACAGTTCTCTTGTAAAAACTGGGTAAAGAAGTGTATATCTGTAACCCCAGTGCTGGGAGAAAAGTGCAGAGACAGTGCCGGCCAGCCAGGCTAGCCTAACAGGTAAGTTTCAGTCTCCATGAGAAACCCTGTCTTAAAAACCAGGAGGAGAACCCTCATTGAAGCAGGGAGAGGGAGGATGGGATAGGGGGTTCCCGAAGGAGAAACCGGGAAGGGGGATAACATTTGAAGTGTAAGTAAATAAAATGTCCAATAAATAAAAAACAAGGTAGCAAGCAACAAGGAAAGACACTTGGCACTGATGTTCATGCACACGCACCCGCGTGCACACGCACCCGCGTGCATACGCACAGACACGCACACACACGCAAACATACACTCATGCACATAGACCATACACACACACAGAAAACACACACACACACATTCACACATACACACATTCATGCACGAACCCAAACACACCATACATACACACTCATGAACACGCACACACACACTTTCAATTATAAGTAAATCATCATTGGTACTTTTGGATGGTAGCAGGAGGTTGAAATAAATTTTCTTACGTGCCGAATAGGTGTATCTACCCACTTGTAATTTTATCCTTGAAAGACAGATAGAGGATTCCCAAGGGCATTATGTCTAGCAAGATAAAACACTTAAGACAAGCTATAGGCTTAATTGAGAGATCACAACCTAATTGCTAAGAGTGAGAAAGAATGATTACCAACATCAACCTCTGCCCTCGACCTGAGAATGTACACCCACAAACATGCACGTATTAAAATGAAAAGAAATTCTAGTTTAATAACATTTTGTGGAGTATATTATTCTACAATCAAAGTAGTTGAATTAATTGAGCAGTTAATCATAATTCAAAGTGGTTGCCAGATATTATTTAAATATTTTGAACATGCCAAGTTTGTATAATATTATAAACATTATCTTAAAGTTCAATATAATAAATCTGGTACTAAACTTTTATTTTTAAAAAGATATGTAGCACCATGTGCACATAGGCAACACCAATTGAACTCAATGAGTTGAGAAAGACTTTAACTGGGGAGTAGGG
>NW_022196915.1:79711034-79716948 GCF_008632895.1 Mastomys coucha
GTTATTTTAATTATTTATATTTCAAATGTTATTACCCTTCCTAGATTCCCCTCCACAAGCTCCTTACCTCCTTCTCTCTCCTCCCTGCCTCTATGAGGGTGCTCCCCCAACCGCCCATCCAATCCTGCCTCAGCACCCCAGCATTCTCCTATTCTGGGTCATCAAGTCTCCGCACAACCAAGGGATTCTATAAAGTTTTGTACATTTCTATATTAATTTTATAAATCTATTAAAAGTTTATTTTTTCAAATTTACTCTCTTAACTTTAAGGTTATATTTTTCTCCTAGTCTTCGTATATTTGTGCAAGTTTGTACATATGTGGTCATACATACGTTTGTGTTCACTCACGTGTGTGTGTGTGTGTGTGTGTTTGTGTGTGTGTGTGTAGACTTGAAGATGATATTATGAATCTTTCTTGGGAGATTGTAATATTTTTAGAAATAACATTTTAGATTTCATTACATCATTTAAAAATAAAGTTGACTGTGTGGCTTCTTCCCTCCCTCCATATTACTCGATATTTCACATACATCAAAAATATTGCTTAAAACAAAATCCAAGACATACTGTGTTTGTTTTTGAGAATCTTACTGTTCTAGCATTGCCTAATCTATGACCAGTTTATATTAACACAATGTTTTAAAGTAGAAAGTAAACTTGTCCTGAAATTACTTTTTTCAATAGGTTTTAATTTAATTGTTGAAAATAAAATAGTATGTTTGAGTTGATAGAAATAGAAAGATTCACTTTATAGAATTTCTTATTTTTTGTAATTTTATATATCATTTATTTTTTAATTTGATTCATCTGGTTAGGACTATATATAAGCAATTTACATGGTAAGGTGGACTTAGCACTTTCAAGCCCTATTTCTCCCAAACCATTATTTATTAAAATAAAGTCTACATTATTTAAGCAAATATAGTACATGTGATTATAAGATAGGTGTAGCTCATTGATGAAATCCTAACACATAGCATGAGCTCCAGACCATATTATACTATGGAAGGAAAGCTTGTTCATAAACAAAAATTTTAAAGGTATTTCAGAGATGAACTATATTCTAATACATCATTAAAAAAGAAAAAAGATAACATAATAGTTAGATTTAAGGAAAATTGAGTAAGTACCATATTAATTTTTGTTTAGTATAGTGTTAATTTTAAATTATGTGTTGTCATATATATATATACATATATATATATGTAACATACATTTTGTTCTTTATAGTTTAATTGTAGAAGAATTCACTTGCATAAGTAAAAGTATCACTTTAAAATTACCTTTATAATGATGTGTTGCTTCATTTGGATCCATAGTAAATAACCAGCATAATGATTCTCATGAACAGATGAAAGGTAAGAAAAGGTTAAGGCCAGATAAAGTACTCTGAGTAATGAGAGACCAGAAGTAATGGAGAGAATTCAGACTTGGGAGCAACACTACCTCCATTTTATAAATGTGCCTACCTCCATTTTGTAGGAAAATATTTAAATGTCTGGTACAGCCCATGTCAGGAGTAACTGAGATTGAAATGCTATAGGAGGAGAATTTGTATCATTCATAGATGATTTATTCTAAATCTAATCTTAAGAATAAGGAGTATGCTGTCTCAATTAGAAACTGAGTCTCAAGAGTACCTATTGTTACAGAACATAAAGTCAATAACATCTCCAGCTATAGAAAAGGAAACAGTAGAACAGATAATCCTGACCATAGAACAATCCAAGAGATTGTTAACATAACTAAATGAGCTAACCTCTGGAAGCAGGAGGGGAGGGGACCCTCCAGAATGTACCAGAGATCTGGGAAGTGAAAGACTCTCAAGACTCAAAGGGAGGATCTTAGATGAAATGCTTTACAGTGGGGAGAGGGAACCTGTAGAGCCCACCTCCAGCAGAAAGAAAGACAGGGCATCAAGTGAGGGATGGGGTTGCCATCCCACAGTCAAAAACTCTGACCCATAATTTTTCCTGTCTCAACGAAATGCAGGGACAGAAATGAAGAAGAGCCTGAGGGAAAGGAGGCCCAAAGTGGGATCCAGCTCAAGGGAAGGCCCCAAGGCCTGACATTATTACTGAGGCTCACAAAAAGAGGCCTGTCATGACTGCCCCCTGAAGGACCCAATGAGCAGCTGAAAGAGTCAGATGCAGATATTTACAACAACCTAATGGACAGAAGCTGCTGACCCCTGTAGGTGAATTAAGAAAAATCTAGAGGAAGCTTAGGAGGAGAGCAACCTTATAGGAAGATCAGTAGTCTCAACCAACCTGGACCCCCGAGATCTCTCAGACACTGGGCCATCAACAGGCAGCATACAGCAACTGACATAGGCCCCCAACACATATACAGCAGAGGACTACCAAGTCTGGACTCAATCAGAGATGAGGCACCTAACCCTAAGAGACTGGAGGCCCCAGGGAGTGGGGAGGTTTTGTGGGGTAGGGGAGTGGGGGCATCCTCATGGAGATGTGGGAGGAGGCATGGGATGTGGAATAGTCAGAGGATGGACCTGGAAGGGGATAAAATCTGGACTGTAAAAAAAGATTAAATAAAATAAAAAGAAAATCGTTTATAGCTCACCGAGTCACAGGAGTGTTGTATGGCTCTGGGATTAGCCTCTGGACATGGGAAAAGTACAAGTGGCCATACTCCAAAGGAAATCAACTCCACTGGCCATCAACTGCCTATTCAGCTACCAGTTGGAACTTGGAGGACCCTTCCTACTCTGTGTTAGAATCGTCAATTGCATTAATAGTATGCAAATCTATGCATGTAATAGCAGTTGCTGTGAGATCCTGTGTCCAACTGCCATGCCATGTCCTGTCCAGAGAATAACATATCACAGCACTACTCCCCATCGTCCTAGGCTTGTATTCTGTCTTCCTCCTCACCCATGATGCATCTTGCACCTTTGTTGACTTGAGAGTGTCAATATCGATCTTTACCCATTCATGGCTGAGTATTCACAGGTGTTTGTTCTCAACATTTGGACAGTTATGAGACTGTATTATCTATTCTCTAGTAAATAATAATCTTCTCTAACAAAGGCTGAGCAGGACAATAGATACTTATAAACAGATATTGCAAAGGCAGTTCTGACAACATGACTATTTAAGAAAACATACGAATTTCTCCACTTGTCTTCCTATGGCCTTTTAACCTTTATCATGATCACATTTAAAGTAGCAGCCATGAGTTATCTCCTATATAGCTGGCCTAAATGCAATCCAAAGAACTGATAGTTGCCCCATAAACAGTCTTCTTAGCCTTGCATCAGTGACTACTTTTAAAGTAATTGAATGCAGAGTCCCAAACTCCTCCCTAGGGTAACAGCACTATGATATTTAGGGTAGAGGTAGATAATTTTTGCTCATTAGAAGTTGATTTTGGTCTTTTTAAATACATGTACGTGAAGTCATTATAGGACACTTATTTTCAATGTAAATTGATTAGAGACTGAAAAGGAAGACGGTGATAAGGAAGCAGCAGGAGTTATATGGTGTGGTAATGAGGTAAGAAAATGATTTTTATGATTACCAATTATTCCATTAATGAGGAAATTAATCAAATAGGAGAAGCATAATTGGAAAACTGATGAGTGGATATGATTTAGTGTATCACATTGAGGCTCAGTTAAGGTACAGAGAAATGATCACATGCTTAATCCTAAAATGTTACTTTGCATGCCAGACTTCAGGTCGGTACAAGGAAATGAAGGACATCTGCAAAAGGTGCAAGACGATTTTCTGGAATTTCTGAGTTTAATGTTGGATTCTTAAAATAAGCTGATAAGTGTCATGTTCTCTACACTACATATAGAGTTTCGACTTTTAATGATACCTTATAATTAACTACATCAGAGCATATATTTTCTGAGGGAATACTGGTTCCACACTTTAGCCAGGATATATTATAATAGTCAATGTCAATATAATCATCTTGTAGCAAAAGATCACTAAAATTGATTTACACACAAATTGACCATAAAGGCATGAAAATCTCAAAAAGAAATCTAAAAGGAAAGGGATAATTAGAGAGCACAGTAGCAATAGTGATATTTTATATTTTTAAAATACACTAAAACTAGGCTCAATTTAAAATTTTTGTGTTTCCACCATCTGTTTTTTATTAGATATTTTCTCTATTTACATTTCAAATAGTATCTCCTTCCTGTACATTGAATTTATTTTGTTCTATATAAAAGTCTTTTTCATGGATGTGATCCATGTGATCAAATAGCAAATTGTGCCTTAGTACAGATTATGAGGGAACATTCACCCAAGGAGACACAAAGTATGTTACAATACTAATGTTAATTCAAAGGAATGTGAAGCTACATGTAGAACTAGATTCATATGGGTGTCCGAGTCTGGACCAATTAACAGTATCAGGAATTGCAGCAGCATATGGCTCTTCTGTAGAGCCTGCCTGAGAGCCAGCAACTACAGAGGACAAGATGTTTGTTCAGAGATACCCACAGTGATCTATTGCTCTCACCACAGACATATTAAATGAGTAAATGGAAGGCTCAATTTAATTCACCTATAGTGAACCATTAACTGCCATGTTCAGAATATCATATTTTGGTATAGTTTATTTTAAGAAAAATATGTAGAAAAAGTTAAAGAACAAAAACATTTTTAGGAAGGTATTAGAGTTTTCCATTTCCAAATAATATCATTTTATACTAGAAACTTAGATGATTATGATCAAAAATACCATGTCTTATTAATTTTCCAGGCTTTGCCTATACAAAATGGAGGTTTTGCATCTATAAAGTGGGACCATAACCAACACTAGAAAGTATTTTGGCAATGTTTAGAAGAAATACAATATTCCATGAAAATTTCTAAAATGACTACAGCAAACAGCAAGAATACTACTAACATTTTCCTTTCTTATGAACATATTAGATTAATTAGACAATGGCAGCAATTTTCTATTTATGTTTTAGGAAATACATTTCATTGAAACAGTATGTAAGTCTTTGTCTTGAGGAAGTTTGAAAGCTAAAACAGGATTCAATGAAACAGGGTTAAGGTATCTGCAGAGCTGCACACTGCTTTGAGGGTTTAAGGGACAATGCAGAGCTGCACACTGCTTTGAGGGTTTAAGGGACAATGCAGAGCTGCACAGTGCTTTGAGGGTTTAAGGGACAATGCAGAGCTGCACAGTGCTTTGAGGGTTTAAGGGACAGTGCAGATCTGCACACTGCTTTGAGGGTTTAAGGGACAATGCAGAGTAGCACACTGCTTTGAGGGTTTAAGGGACAATCACATTCTGGGAGGGTTGTTTGTTTTTTGTTTTTATTTATTTTTATTTTTTACTTTTTTTCAACTTGTAACCAGAAATTTTCTAGTTAATGGCTTATTCCTTCCTGAACAAAGCCAAAATAGTAGCATGTTCAAATACCTGTCTCTAGTTGACAACCATGTCATCTTATTTGCATAAAATTAGGCCTACCCAGAAAATACACAATAAACTTTCTTTAGAAGATTATTAAATGAATTTACTCTGGAAAGAAGGGTATATAAAGGTTCTAAAGAAAAGATTTGCATCTTTGGAAAGCCATTGTACTGTGGATAGCCAAATAACATGACTTTGTTTTATAACAGTAAGTTTCTGTTTTATTAAATCTATTCTATAAAGATGCATCTTAGTTTTAAATTATGTACATATTCTTAAGTATTAGTTCATAAACATCTTTGTTTTATTTATCTATTTATTTTTCTTTCTTGTGTTGTGTGCTGGTTCATAAACATATGCATTTGCCATGTAAGCACATATGTGTGTGTGTGAGTATGTGTGGGTGGGTGGGAGCGTGCATGCACGCATGTGCATGTGCAAATATGAATGACAGGTGAAAAGATTGGATATTGTGCCTCAGACATTACTCATCTTGTTTTTTTT
>NW_022196915.1:79716958-79730221 GCF_008632895.1 Mastomys coucha
TTCTTTATGGCCTGAACCTTACGAAGAATTATAGGTTGGCTGGTAAGGAATCCTCCTTTCCGGATTTGGTATTATGAATTCATACTAGTACAGCTGTTTTGTTTTATGATTTTTTTGCTAGAGGAAAAATTTATTTTAAAACTGAAATGATGCCTGGGTTATCTCTTTCTACCCCATGAGTATCTTTTGATATTATAGTAACACATACAAAATAAATTATAGATTGTTCCACCAAGTTTCTGAAAATACTATTGCAAACGTAGTGTTTGTAAGATACATTTCCATTGTAATCCATTTGTATATAGTGCATAATTAAGTTAGCAGTGACATTTGTATTGCATAAAAATATCAAAGTATGTAATTATGCATAAAAATAAAAACATTCTGGCAAATTGACAACCAGTACTTTATAATTCTACACAATATTTTGACAGAAACATGTACTTTAATTCAAAGAAGGGCTTTTTCAGTATTGCTGTCTATTAGTTACTTTGCTATACCATGTGAGAAAATCTATAATCTTCAATAATTTTTTCATCTGTTTTTACTTCACAGATTTGCTCTTGAGTATAGAACACAGAGAATTTGACAGGCCCCATCTAAGTAAGAAAGCTCTTTCTCAGTCCTGCCAGGTACAAAGTAAAACTACAGAGTAAGATTCTTGTCTAAATTGATGAGTTAAAACTTTCAGAATCTATGTGGCTCCATTATCAATTGCTAGTTTAGTATAGTTCTTTTAGTGCTTACACCATGTGAGCCACTTCTTACTTTTTTGAGGCTTGGGATAAATCGCTAATCATTACCCCAAGGAAGCTCCCATTGCAAACTCAAGTATCTGGAGTTTAGTCTTTTTAGGCTTCTTAAAAGAGCAACCTCCTGCCTTGCTTTAGAGTTTAAGCTGAAAGCAATTTAATTTGATTTAATCTTGCATTATTTGGAAGATCATTGATTTTCCTGACCGCTTGACTTTTGTTTTGTTTTCAATTTTGACAGTCCTTTGAGTTGACTTTGCCATTAAAAAGACTTCATAAAATCAAGTTATGGTAAAAAAAAAAATTCTCTTTTTTTTTTTTTTTTTTTTTTAAGGATACCTGGTGATATACCTACATGACATTTGCTTTGACAGAACTCAGTGGGAAATAAACAGTTTTGCCAGGAGGAAAATCCTGCTATAGAAGATAAGCAGAAAGGATAATGAATGTCATAAGCTGCCAAAATTACAGCTCCATCTATGAAAGTTTATGTCAGATGAAGGAAGAGTAGATTAAAGCAAACTGCTTGTTTATGTGCACAAAGATGCCAAATTATCATCTCAACCCATGTTCTCTTATAAAACTTGATTAAGGTTGAAGTTGTTCTGCAGAAATTTCTCTTGGAAGTTTACAGAGAAAGTTAGCGAGATAAATAAACAATGACAAAGGAATTGTTTGATGAAGCATCAGTGAATGAATACACACCACTACATCTTAGACCTTTATGTATATGTACATACAAGTATAGTCACAACACAGGACCAGTTGGGTTAAGAGGCCAAAAATATTTAACTCTAGAGCAGGTCATTTAATCACCTAGAGAGCAGAAGATTATAAATCATGCTTAGTTACTATTACAATGGCAATCACTAATTGTCTGCTTTTGCAGTCACAAAGCAGACCCCAGAATCATTCATCTCATATTGACATATAATTTATTGGAGGACATTAATAATAAATAACCTATTTAAAATGTTACCCTTGCCACAAAAGCATTATATGTTCTGATAAGAATATAATAAAAAATTATACAACTTACTGGGTTTTGTGCATTGCCTTGTGAATATTGCTTTCCATCACCCATGATAGAGGTGACACTGCAAAAACAATCCTAGACTCACCTTCCAATTCTTCCCTGTAGTGATTCCTTCCTTCAGTTTCTTCAACTTTTCTCCTTTACTCATTCTATTTCATAAATATATATATATATATATATATATATATATATATATATGTTTTATAGTTCTAGTAAAAATGGAGCAAACTTAGAAATAATGAGTCTAAAAATAATTCATGTATTACAAATATTGGTGGAACAACTTTTTGAGTGACTATTTAAATGCTTCTAACAATTTACTTGAGAGTGATATGGAAATTTTTATGACAATATTCAAATTGATATTATTCAGTAATTGAAAATAAGTGTTTAAAGGTCAGGTAGAGTATTGATATTATTTGATGACCAAAATATGACGTGTTTTACAAAGTAAAAATACTTATCCTGAATTAAACCAAGATTTTAATCAATTAAAAATGTCTCAGAGAGACATGCTAATTGAGAAATGAGAGAGTAACCAACAGAGTCAACATGTTATGGCATATTTTCACGTGGTGAAAATTCATATGGTTTGAGGTGGGGCCAAGTATTTGATAACAGAGGTAGTAGAGTGATTAGGTTAGCATGCCTTTTACTTCTTTCCTATGGTGAAGCAGCCATGCATGGAAGATCATGGCTGGTCTCCAAAGATAAATGGTTTTAAGTTCGGTACATATGTGTCTTGCTAGGAAATGGTTCCAGATCTCTCACAAAATTAATGTGTGAAAATATGAGTCTTATAATGAAATTCTGGGTTTCTGAAATACAGATATAAAGTCAAAACAAGTACAAAAATGATACTCAGAGGAAGACTTAATTCATTAATGAATGGATTAGAAGAATACATTGTAATTTGTCTTGATGTCCAAGAACCTATTAGTTTCATGGTAAAGCTGAAATTCTTTTGTGCCCATTAAAAGTTTATAATTTACAAGTAGCAAGAATAACACATATTAGTTGAAAATAATTCTGGCATCTACAATAACACAGACCTGTTCTACATGTCCACATCCTTTCCTATTTTTTAATGTGTTTATTATTCATTGATTTTTAGAAGTAGGATTGAATTCTCATGACAGGGACTTGGAAGTTATAAGATCTCTAGGAAATTCAAGATCAACTCCTGGTGATCCATTAGTGAAAGATACAGAAATTAAGTAACATAATTACAACACTATGTCTGTACTTAAGTCTGTTACCAAACTGTAAACAACTATTCACCAACTCATTGGAGGTAAATGCCTCATTTACTTTTGTGACTTCTTAATCTATACTTTCGCATGTTTATTATTTTGTCTTCCTGACTGATACTTTTCAGCTTTTTTGCAAACATCTACTCTTTAAATAGAATTTTAGCATTTTAGCTTTCCTGAACTTATTTCGGATGATCTAAATTTCCATTCTCTTCTTATGAAATTCATTCAAATTGTGTCTGAATTTTTTAAATTTATTCAGACTCAACATCTTTACAGATATCTATACATATATTATTATATCATTGTCTCAAGTTTCAGTTGTGTATCTGTTTTCACATTCTCTGGTGTTTCTGATAATTTTAATCTAAACCTGACCTGGGAGTTTTATGTTTGATGTAATCGTTCTTTCTCTATTTATTATTCCACTGGATTTAACAATAGCAACATAAATGAGATATACAGAACATAGCATGCACAACTATGTTCATAGTGTGGTTCCAAAAATAAGCATGAATATATCATGCTTATTACATCAACTTTGAGAAATTGTATGAAGTTCAATGAGATTCTACTGAAAGAGTCAGGAGAGAGTTTTATGTATTCTATCTGTGAGGATGCTCCTGGGCTTGCTCTTTCTGTAAAAACTGTCTTGACAACATCAGAACTTTCTATTAAAATGAACCAGGTACTGAAATCACTGAATTGGTCAGTACACAACATCTGCTTTCTTTACCATTTCTTTCCAGTTTGTCACTGCTATTCTATTATTGCTTTAAAAAAATACACATTTACATGTCTGATTCATACCTTCTTCAATCCTATGGTGATGAATTTTCTCCATGGTTATTATATTAGTTTTATTTTATGTCATGTTATCATTAATATTCTTGAATTCTGTCCACTACTTACTTTGTTATCACAGTCAAAGGACCAATTTTTTATAAAGGCTTCATTTATTTGGAAAATACATTCCATTTTGAAATATGATATAAGTTGTCAAATAAAAAAGAATGTCACCTATATTTTCTTTGATATTTTATATTGCCCTTACCACATGGATAGCACAAATGAATTATTTACCTACTCATGAAACACTTGAAGTATAATCTTACATAATCACTCTAATAAGCGTTATGAGGATGAATGCTTTTCAACAACTGATTTTAAATCTAAAAGATTAACATGAAGAAAAATATATGAGCATACATACCCATAAACATATTTGTTTTAACAAAAGTTTAAATTAATTGAATACATGAAATATAACATAAATTATGTAAATAACTAAGAGAATTAATGTTTAAATCAATAACTTTTAATGATGCCCTTCATTTTTTCATCAGTGAAATTTTCTTAGTATTTTCATTACTTGTGAGTAATATCCTAATTTGCATTCAACATATGATATGTAGTAAAGATTTCATACATTGTATATGGGCACTGGAAACTTGAGTATAAAATAAAATGGCTTGATTGAATTTTATTACTTCCTATTCAAACCTCATGAAAGACATAATTTTCTTTGTTTTTCAATAAAATTCCAGACACATGAGACATAGGTTTGACAGTCTCATAGTACTAAGCTATCATATGTTCTATAAGTACAAGTCTATAAAGCTATTCATCAAGTCTAAAACAAGCTCCTCATTATCAATAGTGATGAATCCTGTTCATTCAAAGCTGCATAGTATCTTTCTATTTCAGTTCATTCAATTATTACCCAAAACATTCTCTAATTTATTAAACCTTTGTTTTCCCCAATCCCTTGTAGCCTCTGTCTTGGTAACTTAAATAAAATTCCAAATCAGTCACTAGAATTTATTTCCATATATTTTTATTGCATCATGTTATTCATGGATTTTTTAAGGAAAAAATTACATAAAATAACTTTTCCACTTCCATTCCACATTCATATAAATTCAGCTCAAAGCTGAGGGAGACAAATTGTCATTAATGATTGATTGCTTTGTGGATGGTTTGAAGTCCCTGTGCTTGGCTACAGGAGGTGGCCTCCTTTGGTCGCATATCCCCACAGCTGTGGGTCTTAGCTAAAGTTTCCCCCCCACACACACATACACACACATTGATTTTTGGGAGCTTCCCCTTTCCCAGGTCTCTGTCTCATCCTTAAGATGCCTCCCACTCCCACTTTCCACCAGTTGCAGATTTCCTTTCACTCTCATGGCCTTGTCTCATCAATCCTGTCTAATCCTGAAACCACCCCATTCCCCTCCCCGTCCCCTCTCATACCCAACTCTCTCCCTCCATCTATCTCTAATTTTTCAACCATGGCTATCAGAATCAAGCAGATTGTTTTTTTCCTTCTTTATTTTTAAATTTTTAAAATGCTTAATTTTAATTTTAAATTTTATTTATTTATTTCCTTTACATATCAGTAGTTAGCCCCCTTCCTGATCCCCTGGCACATCACATTTCTGCAGGGCTAGACACAGCTTCTTTCACTGACACCATATAAGGCATTCCAGCTAGAAGACATTACACAGACAGGCAACAGCTTTAGGGATAGGACTTCTCCAAGTGTTTGGGACCCACATGGTAGCTGCACATCTGTTATGTATGTGTGAGGAGGCCTAGGTCGAGGCTTTGTATATTCTTTGGTTAGTTATTCACTCTCTGAGAGCCCCCAAGGGTCCTGGTTGGTTAACTTTGTTGGTCTTCCTGTGAAATTTCTATCACCTGGGGTCCCTCAGTCCTTCCCCCAACTCTTCCATAAGAGTTCCCAACACCACTCAATGTTTGACTGTGACTCTCTGCATCCATCTGAATCAGCTGTTGAGCCTCTCAGAGGATGGCTTCCTACCTACATGCATAACTAATAGTATGATTAGTAATGTGAGGAATTGGTGCTTGCCCATGTGATAAGTCTATAATAAGGCCAGTTATTGGTTATTGTTGGCCATTCCCTCAATCTTTGCTCCATCCCCCATTCCTAAATTTCATTCAGACAGGATAAAATGTGGGTGGAAAGATTTGTGGGTGGTTTGGTGTCTCTGTGCTTGGCTACAGGAGGTGGCTGCTTTCAGTCGCATATCCCCACAGCTGTAGGTCTTAGCTAAGATTTCCCCTCCACACACACACACACACACACACACACACACACACACACATGCACACACACACATGCACACACACACATTGATTTTTGGGAAGCTTCCTCTTTTCCAGGTCTCTGTCTCATCCTTGAGATGCCTCTCACCCCCACTTTCCCCCAGTTGCAGATTTCCTTTCATTCTCATGGCCTTGTCTCATCAATCCTGTCTTATCCTGAAACCACCCCATCCCCCACCATCCCCTCTCATACCCAATTCTCTCCCTCCATCTACTTCTTACGACAATTTAATTCCCACTTAAAGTGTAATTCAAGCATCCTCACTTCACCTTTTCTTCTTGTTTGGTTTCTTTGGGTATCTTGTATTTTATGGCTACTATCCACGTAACAGTGAAACATATCATACATGTCATTTTGGATCTGGGTTACCTCACTCAACATGATGTGTTCAAGTTCCATCAGTTTAACTGCAAAATTCATAATGTCTTTGTTTTTAATAGCTGAATAGTACTCCATTGTGCAGATATACCATATCTCCTTCATCCATTCTTCATATGAGGTTGTTTTCAGTTTTGGTCAAGCAAACCTTTAATTCTGTTCCCAGACATGGGATAACTCATGCCAATCATGTTTTTATTCTCAGAGATGCTAGATGCTATAGAAATATTTCTTTCTCCTTAAGTCTCAGACACAATCAGATGAGTTTACTGTGGTCTGACCATAAATTCTTCCATCCCTAAAACTGAAAACATCTGTTTTATTAAGCATTTTTTCAAACATTTTTTATTAGATTTTTTTTCACATTTCAAATGTTATTTACTTTCCTGGTTTCACCTCTGAAAAAAACCCCTATTCCCTCCCTGCTCCCCCTGTTTACCAACTCATACTCTCCCACTTCCTGGCCCTGGCATTCCCAAACCCTGGGGCATAGAACCTTCACAGGACCAAGGGCCTCTCCTCCCATTGATGACAGAATAGGCCATCCTTTGCTTCATATGCAGCTGGAGCCATGAGTCCCACCATGGGAACATGGGATCCACCATCTTTGGTTGGTTGTTTAGTCCCTGGGATCTATGGGGGCACTTGTTAGTTCATATTGTTGTTTCTCCTAAAGGTCTATAAATTCTTCAGCTCCTTGGATCCTTTCTCTAGCTCCTTCATTGGGGACCCTGTGCTCAGTCCAATGGATGGCTGTGAGCCACCATTTCTGTATTTGTTGGGCACTGGTGGAGCTTCTCAGGAGAAAGTTATATCAGGTTACTGTCAGCCAGCACTTGCTAGCATTCACAATAGTATCTGGGTTTGGTGATTCTATATATGTATTTTGTGAATATATATTGTATATATGGGAAGGATTCCCAGGTGGGCAGTCTCTGAATTGTCCTTCCTTCAGTCTCTGCTCCAAACTTTGTCTCTGCAACTCCTTCCATGGGTAATTTGTTACCCCTTCTAAGAAGGATCAAAGTATCCACACTTTGGTTTTTCTTCTTCTTGAGTTTCATGTGGATTGTAGATTGTATCTTGAGTATTCTGAGCATCTGGGCTAATATCTACTCATCAGTGAGTGCATACCATGTGTGTTCTTTCTTGATTGGGTTACACACTCAGGATGATATCCTTCAAATCCATCAATTTCCATAAGAATTTAATAAACTCATTTTTAATGCAATCCCCATCAAAATTCCAATTCAATTCTTCACAAAGATAGAAAGAGCAATTTGCAAAGCCTTCTGGAATAAAAAGAACCTAGGATAGTGAAAACTATTCTCAACAATAAAAGAACTTCTGGTGGAATCACCATTCTTGACCTCAAGTTGTACTACAGAGAAATTGTGATTAAAAACTCCATGGTATTGGGACAATGACAGACAGGTAGATCAATGGAATAGAACTGAAAACTCAGAAATGAACCCACACACTTAAGTCACTTGATCTTTGACAAAGGAGCTAAAAACATCCAGTGGAAAAAAAGGAGCATTTTCAAAAAATGGTGAGGCTAAACTGGAAGTTAGCATGTAGAATAATGCTAATCAATCAATTCCTATCTCCTTGTACAAAGTTCAAGTCCAAGTGCCTCAAGGACCTCCACATAAAACTAGATACACGGAAATTAATAGAAAAGAAAGTAGGGAAGAGCCTCGAGCCCATGAGCACAGGGAAAAAGTTCCTGAACAGAATACAAATAGCTTATGCTCTAAGATCAAGAATTGACAAATTAGAACTCATAAAACTGCAAAACTTCTGTAAAGCAAGGGACACTGTTAATAGAACAAGACTGCAATCAACAAATTGGGAAATGATCTTGACCAATCCTATACCTGATAGAGGACTAATATCTAATATATACAAAGAACTCAAAAAGTGTTGCTGTCCATCAGCAACATTAAAACTGTGGGTTACCTGGAAATATGGAGTTAGAAAGAGATAGGAGGAGGTACGCTTGCCATATTGTACTTTACCCACATGGGAGGATAAAAATTAGACAACACAAGCTGTGGTCACTCAGTCATCTTGAACCTTTAATGCCCATCCTTTGTTCCCCCAACAGGTATAATACCTGAGGCAAAACCACTCCCCCCAAGTACGACAGCATGTCAGTCCAAGCAGTGACTTCCTTTTTTCTCTGTGGAGGGGGAGCTTCCGAATGTTACTGGATCCAGGTTGGAGACGTGGCAAATAGCAGGAGTTGGGCAGAGAGGTGTGGCTATGAGAGGAAGGCCTCAAACCAGGAGGGTAACAAAGAAGTTAGATTCCAGAGAATTAAATAACCCTATTAAAAATGGAGTATAGAGCTAAAAAAAAAGAATTCTCAACTGATGAATATCAAATGGCTGAAAAGCAACTAAAGAAATGTTCAACATCCTTTCTCATCAAGGAAATGCAAATTAAAACAACGCTGAGATTCCACCTCACACTAGTCAGAATGGCTAAGATCAAAAACTCAGGTGAGAGCAGATGCTGGCAAGGTTGTAGAGAAAGAGGAACACTCCTTCATTGCTGGTGGTACTGCAAGCTAGTATAACCACTGTGAAAACCAGTTTGGTGGTTCCTCAGAAAATTTGACATAGTACTACCAGAGGACCCAGCAATACCACTCCTGAGCATATACCGAAAAGATGCTCCAACATGTAATAAGGACACATGCTCCACTATGTTCATAGTAGCCTTATTTATAATAGCCAGAAGCTGGAATGAACCCAGATGTTCCTCAACAGAGGAATGGATACAGAAAGCATTTTTCTCTCTCTTTTTTGTGCATTTTTCATTAGATATTTTCTTTATTTACAAGTCATATGATATCTCCTTTCCCAGTTTCCTCTCTGAAAAAAAGAAAAAATAAATAAAATAAATTAAAAACAAAAAACAAGAGAAAAAAACCCTGTTCCCTCCCCGTCTCCCTGCTCACCAACCCACCCTCTCCAGCATTCCCCTACACTGGGGCATAGAACCTTCACAGGGACAAGGGCCTCCCTTGCCCTTGATGACCAACTAGGACATCCTATGCTATACATATGCTACTGGATCCATGAGTCCGACCATATGTACTTTGTGGTTGGTGGTTTAGTCCCTGGGAGCTCTGAGGGTACTAGTTAGTTCATATTGTTGTTCGTCCTAAGGGGCTGTAAACCCTTCAGCTCCTTGGGTCCTTTCTCTACCTCCTTCATTGGGGACCCTGTACTCAGTCCAATGGATAGCTGTGAGCCTCTACTTCTCTATTAGTAGGGTACTGTCAGAGCCTCTCAGGAGACAGCTATATCAGGCCCCTATCAGCCAGCTTGCCTGCATCCACAATAGTGTCTCGATTTGATGATTGAATATGGAAAAGATTCCCAGGTGGAGCAGTTTCTGGATTGTCCTTCCTTCAGTTTCTGCTCCATAGTTTGTCTCTTCAAATCCTTCCATGGGTATTTTGTTCCCACTTTTAAGAAGGAATTAAGCATCCACATTTTGGTCTTCCTTTTTCCTGACTTTCTTGTGGTTTGTGTATTGTACTTTGTGTATTTTGTTCTTCTGGCTAATACCAACTTATCAGAGAGCACATATCATGTGTGTTCTTTTGTGATTGAATTACCTCACTCAGGATGGTATTCTCCAGATCCATCCATTTCCCTAAGAATTTCATAAATCCATTGTTTTTAATAGCTAAGTAAACACATATCGATCCATTCCTATCTCCTCATTCAAAGCTCAAGTCCAAGTGGATCAAGGACCTCCACATGAAACAAGAAACACTGAAACTAATTGAAAAGAAAGTAGGGAAGAGCCTTGAACGCATGGGCACAGAAGAAAATTGCCTGAACAGAACACTAATAGCTTATGCTCTAAGATCAGGAATTGACAAATGGGACCTCATAAAATTAAAAATCTTTTGTAAGGCAAAGGACACTGTCAATAGAAGAAAACAGAACCAACAAATTGGGAAAAGACTTTTACCAATCCTATATCTGATAGAGGGTTAATATCCAATATGTAAAAGAACACAAGATGTTAGAGTCCAGAGAACCAAATAACCCTATTAAAAATGGAATACAGAGCTAAAAACATTTCTTTACTGAGGAATACTGAACAGCTGAGAAGCACCTAAAGAAATGTTCAGCATCCTTAGTCATCAGGGAAATGCAAATCAAAACAACCCTGAGATTCCACCTCACACCAGCTAAAATGGCTAAGATCAAAAACTCAGGTGATAACAGATGCTGGAGAGGTTGTGGAGAAAGAGGAACACTACTTCATTGCTGGAGGGATTACAAGCTGGTAGAGCCACTCTGGAAATCAGTTTGGTGGGTCTTCTGGAAATTGGACATAGTACTACCAGAGGACCCAGCTGTACCACTCCTGGAAATATACCCAGAAGATTCTCCAACATGTAATAAGGACACATACTCCATCATGTTCATAGCAGCCTTATTTATAATAGCCAGAAACTGGAAACAACCCAGATGTCCCTCAACAGAGGAATGGATACAGAAAGCATTTTTTTTTTACCAATAATGTGCTACTCTTCAAAATATACTTTGATTTCTTAATATTTACACCTAATACTTTTTACTATCCCTATATCAAACATTGTCCCACACACTACCCTTATCCTGTCCTTGAGATGTGATTTATTATTTTACAGAATTCTTAGATCATCTGTTTATTAAATAAGTTAAAAGACATAAAGGGTTTTATTGTTGTTCTAACTTTTTCTATCCACTGTCTCCTCATTTATAGCTACTATTTAAAGCAAAGTTAACTCCAGGAACTCTTCTAATTCAAAATGTTTGTCAGTGTTATTAATTATCTTCCTGCTACCAATTCTGAAGGCCAGTTGTAAATCAAGCTTGTTTGAGCTTTTATTTGCATTATTGCTCAGTCTGATTATCTGACTTCTATGATCCATTTACTTTCTATTACTTCCTGATCTCAAAATACCAAGATCTACTTTTCATTATTGAATTTTACTGCCTTTCTGCTCTCTCTCTCTCTCTCTCTCTCTCTCTCTCTCTCTCTCTCTCTCTGGCTCTCTCTCTTCCTTTGGAGTATATGGTTCAAAATTTAGTCTTACTATTAAAGTACTAATACTTGAGTGCAGTTTTGACATAAAATGACTTAAAACGTAGAATGAATTCTGTCACTTGACAGTTCTTATGATTTTTCTATTTATAATTGACTTTTGCTCTAAAAACAAGCCTGCATTGGAAAAAAAATAAGAACAATAGGTCTCTGAATGCACTAGGGAAAAACAAAACAAAACAAAACCAACCCCATGCCCCGCCCCCCCCAAAAACAATGAAAAAAACCACAACAAACTAAACCAAACAAAAACCCTTACCCCTTTCTTCACCTACAATAATAAACTGAAAATAGTATGTGATGGCATTTGGGAAGATAGTAAAATCTTATTGCTGAATACACACATCTTGATAGCAAGATATAGAGATAGCAAACTGGACAACTCAGATACAATTTGGGCAGAAAATGGGAGGGAAGGAGGAAAACACCAGGGAGAAAGTTCATGAGGGCCCCAATATTCTGTGAGTATCTAAGTCAGTGTATGTTCATTGCAAGGAAAGAAAGAAATTTTCTTCATTGCCATAGCTATTGTATTTGGTTGATGCTAATGAGTGATATTTCACCAAGAATCCAGTAAACAATCATAATAAAGTTTACTACATTATTAAATAAATAAGTAAATAAATCAATAAATAAATGTAGAAGGACAAGGTGGGAAGAAAGTAGTTAGACTGAGTTGGAAAACAATAGCAGCTCATAAGGACTGAATACAAGATTATTAATATCTTCTATAGACATTTAAAGTTAAATACATTTATATATGAAATTATATAATCCTATGTCTATATTTTATTTGTGCACATGTGATTCATGTAAAAATGTACATAATGTGGTGACTGTTTATTTGTATGATGTTTTTAGAAAACAGAATGCAAGTGAGTATGTTTGTGTTTATATATGTGTGCATTCACACATACTCGTGTATAAGACCAATTGGTCAGTTGACTATCATCTCTTATGAAGATATTTTATCTTTTAAATAAGTACATATACCTACAAAATATTCTATATAAGATACAGCCACACAAATGCATTAAGCATTAATGTTGGGAACAAACAACACTTGGCTGAACCTGCCCCAGCTGGCCCTGCATTGCTGAGACAAACATCCTGCTCTCTGACCACAAGATCCGGCTTGGCCCTGAGATAAGAAACATTCAGTGTACCATAACTTCTGAGAACTTACCCCCACCCATGACTTCCCCCCCGGAGTCTTAGCCATAGAAGATCTTGTAAACTTCCTTCTCCCTCCTTCCTGTCCCCCTCCCCTCCAAGATTTTTGCTTTAAATATGCTCTGCTCAACCAAGTAAACGACTCTTGACAAGTAATGCTTCCTTGAGTCCTGTCTTCTCTCTCGCCTGTTCTTATTCCAGGTTGTGGTCCTCCTCGCTCCCCCAAATAACTTGTCCTGCAGGTCAGGTCAGGTGGCACCTGACATGAGGCTCGAGGCACGGACCCCTCCAGACAGCCCCCTGGAATGAGCGTTCAGTCATCGGCCAGAAGATTCAGACCTGTCACCCACAGATTGTCTCTTCTTAGGTAAGTCAGTCTGTCTCATATTTCAGAATGGGCCATTCCTTGTCTAAGGA
>NW_022196915.1:79730250-79742639 GCF_008632895.1 Mastomys coucha
TTGTCTAAGGAGGCAACCTTTATAAAGGACCTCAAAACTTTACTCAGAGAGAGAGGAATAAGGGTTAAGAAGAAAGATTTAATTGAATTTTTCATTTTTATCGATGAGACATGTCCTTGGTTTATGATTGACGGGCCAGTTATCCACCCCAAGAAATGGCAGAAGGTTGGTCGTGAACTTAATGAAAAAATAAAACTTGAAGGAGACAAAGCAGTCATGGCAATGATCTTTACATTTTGGGGTCTCATCCGAGACATTCTTGAGGGCGCTGATTCCGATTCAGGGAAATGTCAGCTCCTCTCAGTTGAAGAACTCTGTCTCTCACAGTCCTGGCCTGGGTCCTGTCCCCCTTCCCGTCTGCCCTCTCGCTCTCCATCTCAGGCCTCTATTTCCTTTACTCTCATTGATATGCCACAGGAGGACTGTCAGATTCTGCCCTTGCCTGCTGTTGCTTCTGCTGTTCCCCTCTTTCCACCTCCCCCCTCACAGGTCCCTCCAGTTATTTCCCCTTGTCATCATCCTCCTCCCTATGACGACCCTTTCTTCTCTGCAGAGAAGGGCCTTTCTAAACCTCTCTGTGCTCCAGTCTTCTGCCAACCGTCTGCACCCATAAAACCCACCTCTTCTCCCTCTGCCCCGACTGCCTTCCTTGCAACTCCCGAACCACTGGACCCTGGCGATGCTGCCGCCCTTGAGGAGGAAGCGGCCCATTATCATTCTGAAGATTGGCCTCCCCCAACCCTGTCCTCTGTCCCTCCCCTGCCTCCTAACATCGCCTCTGCCCTTCCACCTTCTTTCTTAGACATGAAGACTCGCCTCATCTCCCAAATTCAGGAACTGACCGAGATTCTTCAACTCCAGAAACGCTTTCCTCACCTTTCAACTCTCAGCTCTTCCTCCTCTAACTCTCATCCCTGTCTCTCACAGCGCCCCTAGGTCCACTTGACTTTTCCTGTCACTCATTCTCAGACTACTCACGAGCCCACTCCTGCCTCTAGTCCTCGTCCGCCTCAACAGCCTGTCACTTGGTCCGCGACACGCCCACCTGCCCCAGCCCATCTGCCCCAGCCTCTGCTCCTTCTTCTACCCCTTCTTGCCTTCCTTCTTCCTCTGCACCTCTGAGATCCACATGCAAAGAACCCCCTCCTACTCATGAACACTCTGATTCGGAGGCCTAACAGTCTGATAGCGACCTTGAACTTGATAATGGAAATGAAAGTGAGACTGATGACTCAGTTCCCGTCCCCACGGTCTATCGCTGGCTCCCATTCAAAAAATTAGAAAAACTCAATTCTGCTGTCAGAAACTATGGCCCAAATGCCCCCTTCACCCTCTCCCTATTAGAGAGTATCAGTGGCGATGGCTACCTTACACCAAACGAGTGGCTTTCTGTTCCTCAGTCTGTTCTGACTCGGGGCCAGTTCCTCACCTGGCGCGCCAATTGGGCAGCTCCTTGGCTCTTGCCAACAGCCAGAGTAGCCGTGCCTCCACCAGACGGTGGACACTAGACAAACTTCTTGGCTAAGGCAAATATGCCTCTGGTGAAAAACAAAGAGGCTTTTCATTAGGACTTTTGGCACAGTCCGCCTCTGCCACCATGGCCGCCTGGAGGGCAATTCCTACCCAGGGATCTGTTCTCTCTCCCTTGACTAAAATTGTCCAGGGAGCCCAAGAAAACTATAGTGATTTTGTAGCCCGCCTCCTTGAAGCCGCTGAGAGATCTATTGGCCCAGGTCAAAATGAAAATAAATTGTTAAATCAGCTCGCTTATGAGAATGCCAACTCTGCTTGTAAGGCTGCCTTGAGAGGAAAATACAAGGGCAAGGACCTTGATGAGATGGTCCAGCTCTGCCGCGAGGTTGATATCTTCACTCATAAGGTTACCCAGGCTATCAACCTCGCGGTGGGCGCAGTAACTAAGACACCACCTAGCAATCAATCCTGTTTCCGCTGCGGACAGCCAGGTCATTTTGCAAAGAATTGTCCCCAGACCAGACTCCTGTCTTCCCCCTCCCCTCTGGTTGAAATAGGCCACCCACCTCCCACAAGCGTCTGTCCCCTGCTGCCGCCAAGGTAGACACTGGGCCAACACCTGCCGCTCCAAGACAGATATCTTGGGCAATCTACTCCCGCCTCGCTTGGGAAACGGGGTGAGGGGCCAGCCCTGGGTCCCTCAACCTATCAATTTCCTGCCGGCCTCAGGGACCAGCCAGCCACAACCCAACCAGATGCCACTCCCAAATCAATCCCTGCTGCCACAGCCCTTTGTCGCACCTCCCCTGGAAGCGCAGGACTGGACCTCTGTGCCTCCACCTATACAATACTAACCCCTGATCAGGGCATCCAGGCCATCCGTACTGGGACTTTTGGGCCCCCACCCCCTAAAACTTATTATGTTGTTTTGGGGCGAGCCTCTGCAGCCCTTCAAGGTATTACCATCTTCCCATCCCTCGTGGATAATGATTATACCAGAGAAATTAAGATCTTGGCCTCCTC
Source organism: Mastomys coucha (assembly GCF_008632895.1). Classification (NCBI taxonomy): domain Eukaryota; kingdom Metazoa; phylum Chordata; class Mammalia; order Rodentia; family Muridae; genus Mastomys; species Mastomys coucha. The sequence goes on from NW_022196915.1 coordinate 79,732,747, forward strand.
TTCGAGAGGGCTCCTCACCATCTGTCAAGGCCAGTGTATAGCTCAGGCCTTGCCTCTCCCTCTTGATACTTCTACACCCTTGTTGGGGCCGCCTAAGGGGCCTTCCAGTCCCAGATCCTCTGACATCTATTGGGTCCAAAAGATAACTAAAGAGCGCCCACACCTTAAACTTAAACTTAATGGCAAATATTTTGAAGGTATTCTTGACTCAGGAGCAGACTCCACTGTTATTTCTCAGGCCTCCTGGCCCCCTTCATGGCCGTGTCAGTCCTCCTTAACCCATCTACAGGGCATAGGCATGTCTACAAATACCCTCAGAGCTCCCAGGTCCTGACCTGGGAAGATCCTGATGGTAATTCAGGCTGAGTCCAGCCATTCATAGTTCCTGGCCTCCCCATTAACCTTTGGGGCAGAGACATATTAACTCAGATGGGAGTCTACCTTTTTAGCTCTTCCACGACTGTGATTCGACAGATGCTGGACCAGGGGCTCCTCCCTGGACAGGGCTTGGGAAAAAACAGCCAGGGACGGCAAGTCCCTATACAAACCACCCCTAAATTAGATCAGGCAGGATTAGGCTATAATACATCTTTTTCATAAGGGCCATTGCTCCCCCTGCACTCCAGCCGATAAGATCACTTGGAAGAGTGACTCCTCTGTCTGGATTGACCAGTGGCCCCTCCCTACAAAAAAACTTGCTGCAGCCATGCAGTTAGTGCAGGAACAGCTGTCTGCAGGCCACATTGAGCCCTCCACTTCACCTTGGAACACCCCTATTTTTCTTATTCAAAAGAAAGGAGGCAAGTGGCGCCTGCTTCAAGATCTCAGAGAAATCAACAAAAACGTGGTTCCCATGGGGGCCCTCCAACCAGGGCTCCCTTCCCCTGTTGCCATCCCTAAAGGATTTTCAAAAATTGTCATAGATCTTAAAGACTGTTTCTTTTGCATTCCATTACATCCAGAAGCTTGCAAGCACTTTGCCTTTAGCCTTCCCATTGTTAATTGCGCTGGGCCCTCTCCTCGCTTTCAGTGGAGGGTCCTCCCCAAAGGCATGGCCAATAGCCCTACCCTTTGTCAAAAATATGTTGCCCAAGCTATAGATCCCTTTCGTCTTGACTACCCCGATCTTTATATCATCCATTATATGGATGATATCCTCCTGGCTGGCACAGATGGTGATAAACTCTTACAAATTGCATGCACCCTGGTGGCCAAACTCCAAGAGTTCGGGTTGCACATTGTACCAGAAAAAGTACAGGTGCAGCCCCCACAATTATTCTTAGGATATGAGTTGCATTTAAATAAAGTCCTCACCCAAAAAATGGAGCTCATAAAAGATTCCTTACACACCTTAAATGATGTCCAAAACCTTTTGGGTGATATCAACTGGCTACGCCCATATTTAAAACTCACCACTGGCTTAAGCCACTCTTTGCCATTCTTCAAGGAAATCCTGATCCCTCCTCCCCTCGACACTTGACCCCTGAAGCAACCAAAGCCCTAAAAATTGTTGAGACTGCCATCCATAATCAGACAATTTCCTACTATTCCCCTTCTTCCCCACTCTGGCTGTTAATTCTCCCCACTACCTCTTCACCTACAGGGCTATTATGGCAAAACAGACCTCTGTTTTGGCTATATTTGCCAGCTACTCCTTCTAAGGTTTTACCCTCCTATCCTCTTTTAGTAGTTCAAGTGCTTAAATTGGGAAGAGAAAGCTCCCTTAAAATATTTGGGAAAGATCCAGATATTATTAGTCAACCCTATAGCCCCGCCCAGATGCAGTGGCTACTACACACATCAGATGACTGGGCTGTCAATTGTCTCTCCTTTCAAGGAAAGATTGATAATCACCTCCCCTCTGACAGACTTGTCCAATTCCTAAGCAAGCAGGTCTTAGTCTTTCCAAAACATACCAAAACTACCCCTATCCCACGAGCCTCCTTAGTTTTTACTGATGGCTCCTCCTCTGGCATGGCCGCTTATGTTATCAATGGGCAAACCACCATGTTTCAGACTGATCTCTCTTCTGTACAGTTGGTGGAGCTGACTGCGGTCATTCAAGTGTTCCAGACCCTTCAAGACCACCCCTTTAATCTTTACACCTATAGTGCTTATGTTGCTTGCTCAATCCCCCTCCTAGAAACTGTACCCTTTATCTGACCTGATACCAATGCCTCCCCACTTTTTGCAAAAATCCAAAAAAGAATCCAAGAAAGGACATACCCCTTCTTTATTGGACACATCCGTGCTCACTCCGGTCTGCCTGGACCCTTGAGTCAGGGAAATCACTTGGCTGACCTGGCTACCAAAGACACCCTCCTAACCCTGTTGTACCAAGAACAAGACCCTCTTCAGATGGCCCAGTGAGCCCATCAGCTACACCACTTAAATGCTCAAACCCTGAGAAAAATGTTCTCAATCACCAGAGAACAAGCTCGACAAATTGTGAGCCAGTGCCAACACTGTCTTACCTTTCTCCCTGAACAACACATGGGAGTGAACCCACGGGGATTCACCCCAGGAGAACTGTGGCAAATGGATGTTACCCATTGGGAAATTAAAGTACATTCATGTGTCTATAGATACCTTCAGTGGGTTCATTTATTCCACACTACAGCCTGGAGAGGCCACAAAAAATGTGACTAGTCACGTCCTCTCTTGCCTTGCAGTCATGCCCCAGCCCTCCACCATTAAAACAGATAACGGGCCTGGCTATACCAGCTCCTCTTTTAAAAATTTCTGTGCTCAACTATAGATCAAAGATATCACTGGTATCCCTTATAACCCTCAGGGACAGGGCATAGTGGAGAGAGCTCATCAAACCTTAAAAAATATGATTTTAAAACTCAAACACTCAGGAGGAATTTTATATCCCTCCTCAAATAATCATAAAAACCTATTAAACCATGCCTTATTTGTGCTTAACTTCTTGACTCTTGATAACCAAGGAAAATCTGCTGCAGACAGATTTTGGCATCCTTCAACTACAGATACTTATGCTCAAGTATTGTGGAAGGATCCATTAACTCATCAATGGCATGGTCCAGACCCTGTACTTATCTGGGGCAAAGGACATGCTTGTGTCTATGATCAACTTCAGCAAAATGCCTGTTGGCTCCCAGAGAGACTGGTTAAACTGGCTAATCCAATGACTCCTCCAGGGACATTCCCTGAGAAAAGTCTGTAATTGTGCTCTCCTTCTTGTTGCTCCCGCTCCTGTCCTGCCTTGTGGTTTTGGGACATGACTTCTGGGAACCAATATGCTCCCTCCTGGTCCTTCTCTTAGGAACAGGTGGGACCCCTTAACTGCTCTGACACTTGCAGTCATCCTAGGGGTCAGCGCTGCCAGCGCAGGCACAGGCATTGCCTCACTCATTACTTCCAAACAAGGCTTTTCCTACCTACAAATGCTTATCGACCATGATGTCAACAAAATTAGGTATCCAAGACCTTAAAGACTCTGTTGACTCCTTAGCCGAGGTAGTCCTCCAAAACCGCAGAGGCTTGGACCTGGTCTTCCCCAAGGAAGGAAGCCTCTGCTTGGCACTCAAGGAAGAATGCTGTTTTTACTCCAGCAAGACAGGGTTAGTTCAAAATAGTCTAGATACAGTTATCCAGAGCCTTGAAGAACGAAAGCGAGCCCTCGAACAGCAGGAATCCTGGTATCAGAATTGGTTCTCCACCTCCCCTTGGCTCACCACCCTCCTCCCTAGCCTGTTAGGACACTTTGTGGAGATCCTCCTCCTTTTTTCCTTTGGCCCTTGGGCTTTTAATTGTCTGACAAGTTTTGTTAAGAACCAGGTTGATGCAGCCACCAGACCCATCCAGGTTCACTACCACCACCTTGTCACTGAAGAACAAGTGCTGGTCGTGCCTCCACCTTCTCAGGCTTATGGTCACACTCTCGGGTGCTGCAACAAGGCCACTGGAGGGCATGGTTTCACTTTGGGTCACCCTAATACCCATATACACCCCCTGGGCGGCCTCAAGGCAAATATCCTGACCCACCCAGGCTTTCTCCCCATGGCCAGGACTTGGTAAGTCAGTGACGGAGCTGGCGCTAAGTCTCGGACACCTAAGACAGAATGGCTTTGAGTGGGGAAGTTGACCCAGAGATGGGTAAAAGCTTGAGCTCAGCCCTCCACCAGGCTCAGGTCCCCCATGAGACCCTAAGTGACCCCGTGGTCGGGTTTGAGAAGCCTCTCCCTGGATCCTTCCAGATGCCTTTAAGGGGCTGACCCCTTAAATAAACAGAAAAGGGGGAGATGTTGGGGACCAAATGACACTTGGCTGAACCTGCCCCAGCTGGCCCTGCATTGCTGAGACAAATATCCTGCTCTCCGATCACAAGATCAGGCTTGGCCCTGAGATAAGAAACATTCAGTGTACCATAACTTCTGAGAACTTCCCCCAACCCACGACTTCCCCCCGGGGTCTTAGCCCCAGAAGATCTTCTAAACTTCCTTCTCCCTCCTTCCTCTCCCCCTCCCCTACAAGATTTTTGCTTTAAATATGCTCTGCTCAACCAAGTAAATGACTCTTGACAAGCAATGCTTCCTTGAGTCCTGTCTTCTCTCTCGCCCGTTCTTATTCCAGGTTGTGGTCCTCCTCGCTTCCCCGAATAACTTGGCCTGCAGGTCAGGTCACATTAAAGATTCGTCTGAATAATCAGATAAATTGGGAGATAACCATTTTCTTTCTGAACCAAAAAAACTATAGTTGTCATTTGCACTGAACACTTAATAGGATAATTATCAGTAGCTACCTACTTTCTTGTGGGCAGAAAAAGAAGTTATGAGACAATTGTGCTCAGAGATAAGCCCTAGGAAAGCCAGGAAAGCTAAACACAGTGTTCTGGGAGTCAGACACGCATAACCTGGTTCCTGCTCAGTAGTCTGGGAGCAGATGTGGTTTATAACGTGTTGTCCTCTGTGACACCTGTATAGGCAGGCCACACCTGGCTGCCCAAGTCTTTTATCTTCATCTCAAACATCTCCAGATCCTAGACTTTTCTTTTGAGCGGTATTTTTTAGTTAATATCCCATCTCATCACAGAAAATGTTACCTGTACTTTACAAATGGGAATAGAAGGGATTAAACAGCCTGGTTATATTTGCACAACTTGAAGGACAAAAGCCATGTCAGATCCTCTTTAGACCCTTAAGATGTCACATGTAGTTAATCTATAGAACCTATCTTTATGGACAAGATCACATGTACTTTCCAAAGAATTTTGATGTAGCTTTATTGGGATGTAAGAATGAGTTACTTGACATCATGAAAGCATTTTCCCCAAACTGTGCTGTACCTCATTATGTCTGACTGCTGAAATATTCCCAGTAATATTTACAATTAAATGAAAAATTATCTTGTTATAGGTGTATTGCTTGTGAAATGGGAAAGATAACATTAGATATGTAAAAAATGTCTTTAAATAATTTACAAAATATATTTGCTTTACTAATCTGACTAATCTTATGTTTTATTACATTGCATTTCTTCTTTGTTGATACCCATAATATTCTTCTTTTATAATACTAATTTACTATATGTAACAAAATTATATCTTTTATGTATTATGATTATTTCAGTCACAACCTGAATTGTTACACATCAACAGTGACAGAAAGAAAGGCACTAAGTAAACACTAAGGATTATAAACTGAAAATTCCCAACATCTAAACTAGAACACAATTAATTTTAATAAGTTCAAGCACAGCAATGGGCAGAAAGGCAAGCCAAGTGGTGTGTAGCTGTGGGATGGAAAGGTTATCACTAAACATGATTCTCATTTACCCTTTTAGCCCCAGTGTCACGCTCTTGCTCTGGCAACACAAGCCCCTGGTACAGCTCCAGCCAGCCTTTTGTGTTGTGCTACCTTGCTAATTTAAAATCTTTAGTGATTATGCTCTGTTATGATATTAATGGAAAGGTCAATGAATTCATAAAAATACTTTTTTCCCCATTTATCTGGCATGTGGAACCTTTTCTTCTTTTACAATATTCAACCCAAAACTGATCATCTGGGTCATTTTGCATAATAGATGAATATAACTTGTCATCTTTCTTGACAAGATCCCTTTTCCCTGTCTGTCATGTGCTCCAAATGGAGTGAGACTGTCTGGGCTGGTTAATATGCTACATGTTCCTGGTTTAAACAACAACAAGAGCTGTAATGGGGAAAGAAAAGGAAAGAAAGTCATTCTAATAAGACAAGTAACAAGTTAGAGGATGAAAAGGTTAAAAATTACTCTCAAAACTCTCATTAAATTCTGGTATAGTGACTGCTAATATTCTTGCATATTTCTTCTAAAACCTGTTTTACATTGAAATTGTCTGCCTGTAATGCCTGAATGATGGCAGGAGGCAAAAGCTTGAGAACTGTGAGGTGAAGAAGTAAAGAGCTATAACAAGTATATGAGAAAAATGAGTCAAAATGATATGTGATACTATTTCTGCCATAAGTGTAATTCTCGAGGACATAGTAATGCTTTTTCTTTTCTAGGCACTACATTCATATTCACAGTAAGATTTCTTTGAGTTTGTGAATTCTTAATGTGGTTATCCTGTACTTTATGATTAATATCTATTTAGGAGTGAGTACATATAATGCATGTCCTTTTAGTTCTAGGTTACCTCATTCATGATGATATTTTCTAGTTATATACAATTGCTTGCAAAATTCATGATGTCCTTGTTTTTAATAGCTGAATAGTATTCCATTGTTTAAGACACCAAATAACAATGAGGAACAAAAGGAGGATGCTTGAATCTTTCTCAGTAGGGGAAATAAAATCAATATCAAGGTCAACTGAGGGAAGGAACTGAGTGGGAGAGGGGATGGAGAGAAGTGTGGGACAGGGAAGAGAAAACGGAAATCAGCAGTGGGCAGAGAGGAGAATCTCTAGGACTTGTCAGAGACCTGGAGTTGGGGGGAAGCACCAGGTAGTCTATGGGGATGACTCTTGCTGAGACTCCTAGCAATGGAGAATATGGTACCAGAAGTGGCCACTGTCTCCCACTGGAGACAGGACTCTCAGTGGAAAGATATGAACAGAAACATACCCACAAAACTTTCAACCCAAAATGTATCCTGCAGAAAGATATGCAGGGAAAAAATGGAGTAGAGACTTCATCAACAACTGATGAGTTCAACCAATGACTGTTCCAAATTGAGATCCATCCACGGACAAGAGCCAATATTTAAAACTCATAATGTTACTCTGTTATGTTTGTAGACAAGAGGTTAACATAACTGTTTTCTGAGAGACTCCAGCTAGCAACCAATGGAAACCAATGCAGAGACCCACAGCCAAAGATCAGGTAGAGCACAGGGAATCTTGACAAGAGTTGAGGCAAGGACTGAAGGACCCATAGAGGATAGGGATTCAATAGGAAGACCAACTGAATCAACTAATTTGGACCCTTTGGAACTACCAGAGACTGAACCACCAAACAAAGAGCAAACATGAGCTGGAGTAGGCTCCTATCCATATGTAATAGATGTGCAGCTGGGTCTTCATATATGTACCCTAACAACTGAAGTGAGGGCTGTTCTGGAACCTGTTTTCTATTTGTGGATTCTATTTTCTTATCTAGTCTGTGTGGTCTGATCCCAGCAGGAAAGGATGCACCTAGCCCTTCAGTTACTTGATGTGCCAGTGGGAAGTAATACCCAGGGGTGGCCTCTCACATCTCAGAGGAGAACAGAATGGGGGATATGAGGAGCAGCTCTGTAAGGAGGAAAATCAACAGAGAGGGAAGAAAATATTGGGATGTAAAATGGGTAAATAAATCAATTAATGTAAATAGAAAGATTTCAATATTTCTTTAGTTTTGTGATAGAATTATGTGTAACATTAAGGCAGGTAAAGATTTCCCAGAGAAGGCACATAAAATAAATGGCCTTTCCCCTGTTTGCTCAATATGACAACAAATAAAAGATATCATTGTAAACATCTTATGGATTGAGGATCAGCATTAATTACAACTGAGTATATTGGTAAAACCAATTAGGAGACTTTGATTACAGGCTTTAGATTTCACTTTGCACAGACCTAAAACTTAATTAGCTTTTATTTTGGCAAAGTTCAAAAACATCTGAGGATGAGCCTTGGCAAACCTTTTTTGATAGTCAGGTTTTATAGGGTCCAAGACCCATAGACATGTTTTCACTACTCAGTCAGCAAATAAGAGTAGTATATAACTTATTAAAATTAAAATTATAGAACTCTACAACTCTGGACACATACAGCCATCAGGTTTTATAGACTAAATGCATATTATTATTTGAATGCTCTGATCCCACTCAACCAGGTTGGTTGTACCCTGTGTGCTTAAAAGAACCAAATGAGAAACTACTGAGCCTATACAAGTAGAAATAAGTTCACAATACATTGCATATGCATGTCCACAAACTCAGTAACTATATCACATATTATATGCACATAAACTCCACAGCACATATACACATCACACATATAGATAACACACAATACATATCATGCCTTGTTTCAAACACATACTCAATATACATTTAATACATACTATACTTTCTGCAAAAATATACCCCACATTGCACTTAGAGATCACACACACAAAAAGCCATACATTACACGTATGTGCACAGACACCTGAAAAACAAAGGACCTTGAGAGAGCCTATAGTATGAAGGCATTTGAAAACCTTTAAGACAGTTGTTATAAGCAGCTAAATTAAAAAAAATGGATCTGAACAAAATTATTTATAATACTGTAGAAAATTAGAGAAATCACTAGAGAAAAATTTTATTCATTTTTATAACATATAATAATGTCCTTTTAGAAATTTCTTAGAAATAACCATCAATGTTCAAATTAACACTGATAAATATAACATTTGCTCTATAAATCTTATTACAAAAATTTAAAAATTAACCTGCAAATTACCTAAGCAATATATTTAATACAGATAATGGATAGACTACTAGGTATTATAAGTAATATTTGTATATGTGTATGTACATATACATATAGGTATATATGCCTATCTGAATAAAACCATTCTTACATAAAACAAATGTAAAATAAAATAAATATGTAAAAATAACCAAAATGTTGACAGAACTATGTCTATAATCTAGAGCAAGACATTACTCAATATTAGCATGCAAACATACAGAAAAGTTTGTGAAAGAAGAAACTACATAAGCACATAGAGAGGTATGCTATATAATTTAGACAAATCATTTTCTAAATAACTATTTGACTTCATATTTATATATAAGTAAATATATTAATATATTTATATTGTTATATACTACACATTATATGACCACTTAATTCCATTTAAGTAAAAGTAGAGAACATTTTGGCATTGTTCTCCAGGAATAATTTAAAAAATTAAAACACTTCATTTCTCATAGATAGCATATTACAAATATAATTTAGAATACACATAAATATTAGTCAGTATTACATGAAACAGATTTTGATATATTTCAAGATTGCAACACTTTGGAAAAATATTGTAAACATATATGACTATATTATATTTATATAAGTTATTGATTGCAAAGAAAATAAAGAACATGCTTTTACAAAATGCAAAAATACAGTAATAATTTGATGGAAATCAGAGTATGATGTCATGTGGAGATAAACAATGTGAGACTTTCTGTGAGATGCTAGGGAATACAAAATAATCAGAGCTTGAATTGAAGAGAAGTTCGTCTCATGTTTTATGTTAGTAGATTTTATATTTTATATCTTGCTGTCTAATGTTAAGTATAATTTGAAAATATTTTGTGTTTATTTAAAATGATGTTACTTTTTAAAAAGCGTTTTGGAGTGCAAGTCACATCCCAATCATGTTCCTTAGATGTATGGAACAGAATCATGGTTCATAGCTT
>NW_022196915.1:79743179-79773042 GCF_008632895.1 Mastomys coucha
GGTGGCAGGCATGGGGAGGGGGGAGGCAACAGGGGTTTGTTTTTGTTTGTTTTTTTGTTTTTTGGAAAATATTCTTTATTTCTACTGAGAGCAGATGGGATACTATCAACTCATAGACCACTTATACCACACTTGAAATATCATATAAAATATTCTGCCCTGAGTTTTGATCACCAGATCACATGATGTTGTACAAACCACTGCACAGACACATCATGTTCCCGTAGTGGACTAGAATGAACCAGAACCTGCTTTGGGAATCAGGTCGTCATCCTCGGCAGAAAGCATTTTACCAACTAAGCCATCTTAGTTGGCCTACAATGGTTTCTACAGTTATTTTGGGAAATTTTAAAGGAAAAGTGTGTGTGTATGGGGTGGGGAGAAACTAGATCTAAGGCTACCAAAAACAATGTCACTATATGTGAAAGTGTGTTTATTAATAGACTGTAAAATAAAAATAGGTTGTGGATTTGGTTTGATTCCGATGATATATAAATCATTTTGTCAGGACACACATGTATATTTAATCTAGTCCTTTAAAAACAACTAAAAATAACATTAGGTCGTGCTAGATATTATATATGAGTTCTCTATGTGTTTAAACCATGTTTTAATAAAGTACAATCTATAAACTTAAAAGCATCATTTTGTCAATACTAAACAGAGATTCAATACAATCCTTTAGGTATAGAGTTACAAATACATTAAAGTATTAGGAACTCATAATAACTTGGTTCTCATCTCCTCATTCTAATAATTTCTAGGAAAGTTCTATATGGAGAATGACATGAAAGTTCTATGATTGTGAATAGACTCTGATTAGGAAATGGTTATCATTGCTTTAAAACTTTTGTGTGATTTCTGCCATAACTTCTACCTGAAAGTGAATCACAAAGTAGTCAAACATAAAAGCAGACAAGATTATTCAGAATACACCTAATACTTTCAAGAATTATATTTCATTAGAAGAAGTAAATCTTGAAGAACAGGATTATAACAGTTGTATAGAAAGTACAACTTTCAAAGTCACTCAGGTAGTATGTTAGGTCTCCCAGAATTTATGAAAATATCAAATTTTATAATGTATATGCCACCTACTAGTTTTTATTATATCTTCTACATCTTTAAGCATGAAAATCAGTTTGAATTATACTTTACTACTTAGGCAAAAATTTATAGCAAATAAATATAGAATATTAATACTGGCAGTTTATCTAATGAGATGCTGCTTCAAATGTGCAAGCTTGGCAAATGACAAGCAAAGTGTCACAGGAAATTAAAAGTAGCAACATTTCAGGAATAGATGCAGTGACCAGAGACTCAAAATGCCTTACTTGGTTCAAATTCCTAAAGCTTTGCCCACTTGGCAAGAAACAAAGAGCCCCTGTCCCCAAGGGGCATGAATAATATTGTAGCATTTTATTCATGATAAAAATAGGAAAAAAGTCAATATCAAAAGCCATTTATGTGATTCTGTCTATCCTATGTAAAATACTTTATTTCATCTAACAAAAAGTCAATTCATCTTTACTGTTTGCTTTGGGGGGTCTACATGAACAACACAACAATAGTGATAGGTGATTCCACCTGGATTCTGTGGCAAAGGAATTTATGTCAACTTTGTAAAGTGGATTAGCATGTATGACTGCAGGTCAGACTTTAATCCTCATTTTTAATATTTTTTCAGTTAAATTCATCAGGTTATTATTCTGCAGCTAGTCAGGAGAAGTGTGCGAAGTTTATGCTAATAATAACATAGCAAAATCATCTAAGATGCTTCAGTGAAAAAGTTCATTTGTATTATTGTGAATAAAAAATGGCTGCTGATATCTAAATAGTTAAAAAGGGCTCAGAGCAAATAGTCATGGGTGTCCTAGTGTCTTTAAGCCTTTGGTCTAACTTGTCACTTTATTCCATTTCAATAGTTGTGTGATGACATTAAATTAAGAAGCTAGTTGCTAAGTAGGTGGCTGTGACAAATGATGACATCTGATGTGATCTTATAATAAGAAATCACATGATGTTCTGCTCTGGCTAAAGGAGTGGAAGCAGTTTTATTCCTATAAGGCAGTAGTAATTCAATTATAGACAGTTTCTTCTTCCTCTTCTTTTTCTTCTTTTTCTTCTTTTTCTTCTTTTTTTGAGACAGGGTTTCTTTGGGTAGCCCTGACTCTCCTGGAACTCACTCTGTAGACTAGGCTAGTCTCAAACTCAGAAATCCACCTGCCTCTGCCTCACAAGTGCTGGAATTAAAGGCATGTGCCACCAACACTGCCAGGCTTTATAGGTAGTTTCTTAAAGTGAGTGATAGTATAATGTGAATTTCCAATTGAGATTGGATAGGAATAAAAAGTATAATTTAAAAGACTATATAAAAAGAACATATAAGCCGGGCGGTGGTGGTGCACGCCTTTAATCCCAGCACTTGGGAGGCAGAAACAGGCAGATTTCTGAGTTCGAGGCCAGCCTGGTCTACAGAGTGAGTATCAGGACAGACAGGGCTATACAGAGAAACCCTGTCTCGAAAAACCAAAAAAAAAAAAAAAAAAAAGAACATATAAATTTTATTTTATTCTTTTATATTTTATTAGATATTTTCTTTATTTACATTTCAAATGATACCTCTTCTTTTGGTTACCCCTCTGAAAAAATACAAAAAGCAAAAACAAACCCCTGTTTCCTCCTCCTTCCCCCTGCTCACCAACCCACCCTCTTCCACTTACTGGCCCTGGCATTCCTCTACACTGCAGCATAGAAACTTCACAGGACCAATGACCTCTCCTCTAATTGATGACCGACTGGGCATCCTCTGCTATATACATGCTGTTGGAATCATGAGTCCCACCATGTGTGCTCTTTGGTTGATGGTTTAGTCCCTGGGAGCTCTGAGGGTACTAGTTAGTTCATATTGCTGTTTGTCCTAAGGGTCTGCAAACCCTTCAGCTCCTTGGGTCCTTTCTCTAGCTCCTTCACTGGGGACCTTATGCTCAGTCCAATGGATGGTTGTGAGTCTCTACTTCTGTATTAGTCGGGCACTGGCAGAGCCTCTCAGGAGACAGCTATGTCAGGCTCCTTTCAGCCAGCACTTGCTGACATCCAAAATAATGTCTGGGTTTGATGACTGAATATGGGAAGGATTCCCAGGAGGAGCAGTCTCTGGATTGTCCTTCTTTCAGTCTTTGCTCCATAATTTGTCTCTGAAACTCCTTGGTTGGGTATTTTGTTCCCCCTTCTAAGAAGGAACGATGCATCCACACATTGGTCTTCCTTCTTGAGTTTCTTGTGGTTTGTGGGTTGTATTTTGGGGATTCTGAGCTTCTGGTCTAATATCTATCAGAAAATGCATGCCATGTGTGTTCTTTTGTGATTGGGTTACCTCACTCAGGATGATATTCACCAGATCCATCCATTTCTTTAAGAATTTTATTAATTCATGGTTTGTAATAGCCGAGTAGTTCTCCACTGTGTATATGTCCCACATTTTCTGTATCCATTCTTCTGTTGAGGGATATTTGGGTTGTTTCCAGTTTCTGGTGAACATAGTGGAGCATGTTACCCTATTCCATGCTGGAGCATCTTCTGGGTATATTCCCAGGAGTGGTATTGCTGAGTCCCCTGGTAGTACGATGTCCAATTTCCTGAGGAACCACCAAACTGATTTCCAGCTATTTGTACCAGCTTGCAATTCCACCAGCAATAAAGGAGTGTTCCTCTTTCTCCACAACCTCTCCAGCATCTGTTATCACCTTAGTTTTTGATCTTAGCCATTCTGACTGGTGTGAGGTGGAATCTCAGGGTTGTTTTGATTTGCATTTCCCTGATGACTAAGGATGTTGAACATTACTTTAGGTGCTTCTCAGCCATTTGGTGTTCCCCATTTGAGAATTCTTTGTTTAACTCTGTACCCCATTTTTTAATAGGGTTATTTGATTCTCTGGAGTCTAACTTCTTGAGTTCATTGTATATATTGGATATTAGCCCTCTATTGGATATAGGATTTGTAAAGATCTCTTTCCAATCTGTTGGTTGCTGTATTTCCTATTATCAGTGTCCTTTGTTTTATAGAAGCTATGTAATTTTGAGGTCCCATTTGCCAATCCTTGATCTTATAGCATGAGCTATTGGTGTTCTGTTCAAGAAATTTTCCCCTGTGCCTATGTGCTCCAGACTCTCCCCCACTTTCTTTTCTATTAGTTTCAGTGTATCTGGTTTTATGTGGAGGTTCTTGATCCACTTAGACTTGAGCTTTGAGATAGGAATGGATCTATTTGCATTTTTCTACATGCTAACTGCCAATTAAGCCAGTACAGTTTGTTAAAAATGCTGTCTTTTTTCCACTGGGTGGCTTTAACTCCTTTGTCAAAGATCGAATGACTATAGGTGTGTGGACTCATTTTTGTTTCTTCAATGCTATTCCATTGATCCACTTGCTTGTCACTGTACCAATGCAATGCAATTTTTTGTATTACAATTGCTTTGTAGTACAGCTTAAGGTCAAGGATGGTGATTCCACCAGAAGTTCTTTTATTGTTGAGAATAGTCTTCACTATCCTAGGTTTTGTGTTATTCCAGATGAATTTGCAAATTGCTTTTTTTAAGTCTGTGAAGAATTGGGTTGGAATTTTGATGGGGATTGCATTGAATCTGTAGATTGCTTTCTACAAGACAGCCATTTTCTTGCAAACCAAATCCAAGAACACATCAAAATGATCATCCATCATGATCAAGTAAGCTTCATCCCAGAGATGCAGGGATGGTTCAGTATATGGAAATCCATCAATGTAATCCACTACATAAAGAAACTCAAAGAAAAAAATCATATGGTCATCTCAATGTATGCTGAGAAAGCATTTGACAAAATCCAATACCCCTTCATGATGAAAGTCTTGGAAAGATCAGGAATTCAAGGCCCATACTTAAACATAGCAAAATCAGTATATAGCAAATCATTTGCCAACATCATACTAAATGCAAAGAAACTTGAAGCAATCCTACTAAAATCAGGGACTAGACGTGGCTGCCCACTCCCTCCCTACCTATTCAATATTGTACTTGAAGTCCTAGCCAGAGCAATTAGACAACAAAAAGAGATCAAAGGGATAGGAATTGGAAAGGAAGAAGTCAAATTATCACTATTTGCAGATGATATGATAATATACCTGTGACCCCAAAAATTACACCAGAGAACTTCTAAACCTGATAAACAGCTTCAGCAAAGTAGCTGGATATAAAATTAAATCACTCAATTCAGTGACCTTCTTCTTCACAAAGGAAAAATTGGCTGAGAAAGAAATTAGGGAAACAACATCCTTCACAATAGTCACAAATAATATAAAATACCTTGGTGTGGCTAACTAAGTAAGTAAAAGATCTGTATGACAAGGACTTCAAGTTTCTAAAGAAGGAAATCAAAGAAGATCTCAGAAGATAGAAAGAAATTTTAAACCACAGGTATTATCTAATCATATAGGAATTCAAAAGTCTGTATGCTCAGGGCAAGAATAGATGCTACTGTCAAAATTGAATATCACATTACTTCACTTAGCTTAGTACCCATTTCACTACAAGCAACTGTCTTTCTTCTTGTGTCAAGACTGTAGAAAATTTCTTCCACGCAAAAGAATTTAGTACACTTGAGTTGCATTTTATTTTTCATTCCTTGTCAGAATTTAAATTTTCCAAAAATTATGCCTTCTTTTAAACCTGTCAAAATTTTTGCTTACTCAGCCATTGACTAATTGTTCCAGAAGATTCGGGGACTAAGCAGTTGTTTAAGTGATGACTAAGATGAATACTTATAAATTCTCCCTGCTCAAAGTTTTACAACAGCTCCTTTGCCTACTATAGTTTGAATATTTTAAATCAGACTACTTGCTTTCTCTTTTCAACTTCTATGATAATTTATTAATTTGAATATTCATCCTACCAAACTTGCAGTATTTTTAAAGTAAGCAAACAGTGAGAGAATTTTAAATAATACTGAAAGATCTTCATTTAAAATAAATGAGATTTTAACTGAATATTGTCCTCCCATTGAAAGGACTTTTTTAAGATAAACTCACATTTTTCAACTTAGTACTCCAAAAGTTAACCAATATTTTCCTACTCCTCTTCCTTTATAAATTATAAATTAAATAAACAAAAAATATTTAGTATAAATTTCACTATGGTTTATATTTTATTTCATTCAGAAAATATTGGCATAGTTATTTATTTTCATATATCTCCAGTGGGTATAAAAGGAAAAACTATAAGATCTGGAGTGATGGATTAATGTTATGAGTACTTTTAACTCATTCATACAATTAGATATAGTTTACAATTTCCTGTAACTCTAGATTAAAGGGATCTGCCATCCTTATTAAGCCTCTGATCATCTGTATCCTCATGCATTTCTAAGGGCACAGTTACATAAGATAGTAGTACATTTTGATTTTTATAATATAAAGATCATACAAAAATATTCAATATATTGATATTTAATGTTTCTCATTTTAAAACAGTCTAGGGAGCTAGTCTTCATGTTCAGTTGATAGAGTATGTGCTTAGAAACCAAGAAGACCTGGGGTTGATCCCAACACCTCTGTAACTAAATTTGAAGGTTCATGACTGTATCTCCAAACTACAGAAGACCATGCATAGCACTGTGGAGGTCTGTCGATGGACTGTACATGTTGTCTCAAAATTTTAATTAGTCAATTAATTAAACAGTGTATAAAACATTAAGTATCTCACTCACTTATACCTCACCTTTTCCAAACTAAGGGGTAGATCCCTGTATTTGGCTATGAAAATATTTAGAACAGTAAGATATGACTGGAAAAAAGTTGATTCAAAATCAAATACATAACAAATATGAGATGTACTTAGCCATTTCACATTGTGGAAATACCTTGAAACCTTGGTTCTGAGGAAACAATGTGCATAGTTTCTGTTTTGGATGTTGTTACACCACACAACATCAAATAGGTGATGACTGAAGAAACATCTCCAATTAGATTGGAGATCTATGTATTTAATGGATTACAACACAAACACACACACACACACACACAGACACACACACACAAGTAGGGGATTTGGAGGGTAATCTTATGAAGGAAAAATTGGGATAGTGAGCAAAGCAGCACAGACTCCTATCACTCAGAGAAGAGTCTTGACCTGCCTTACATGACATTAAATCTAAGCTGGCTCCTGGAACACTACCTGGAGACAGAAAAACAAACAAACAAACAAACAAACAAAACTAAAATCCAAAAAACAAAACAGACAAAAACAAAAGATAAGGCCCAGAAGTGGCTGCTTCCTCTGTCCCACTCCTGCACCTTCTAAGTAGCCTCATCAGGCAGGGATATGATTGGGGCACAGTGACAGTGTAGTGAGATATTATTGTCATAGGAATTAGTGCCTTAGGAGTGTTCCAAACAATCTACATAAGTTTATGCACTATGCAATAATCTCAGATCTGCACCTTGATGCTGGTTTCCAGAGTGTGTTTCCCAGGATTTATGTTGTGACTCTGCTGCCTCTCAAACCCATCCTTAGTCCTGTTTACACACACATACACACACACATACACACACACACACACACACACACACACACACACACAGAGAGAGAGAGAGAGAGAGAGAGAGAGAGAGAGAGAGAGAGAAACTGTCATAGTTCAACTACAGCTAACAGATTTTAATATGGTCCTAATGTTATCTCTCAACATATAAATAGCAAATTAGGCCATATTAGAATTTGATTGTGTTAGAACAATTGATTTTTAAAACTACTGTTTGAATTGTTGATTTAAGTTTCATAGAAATTGTGTAATAAATTTTAGGCTGCAATTGGACAAAAATCCCAACGGCTTATGAAATAGCCCTAAATATCCTTTTTCTATTTCGCACCACTGTGTTTCTGAAGTAACGTCCTAAGCAGTGATGAGTATAAAATCCAAATATTTCGAGCATCTTTGAAACATGTGGAAGATACAGTATCCTGTAGAATCAATTACTCAGCAGGGAATTCAGCTTTTATATAAAAACTCGAGTAAAGATTATAATTCTCTATATAATAAATTATTGTTTTAATATACATTTCTTGATTATATACTATTAGAAAGTAGTTGATTTGAATGCACATTTTATGACTATATACCCAACAAATCATAAACACATTAAAAAGCTTCACTGAGAACCTGCATAATATCCCAGTCTCCGTAGGAGAGACTGGGTCCACTTGTTCCTTTACCAGTATTGTTATTGCTTTCAATTTTGCTTCATTAATGTGATAGCCACTATCTGACTTTGACTATGGCCTTTGTACTTTAATAAAACGTTGGGTTTATGAGAAATGCTTTCACTTTGACTCTGATTTTATTTTATTTTTACATTTTTTATATCAGCAAAGAAGAATTTTACTAAAATCTTTCATACCTAATATAAATTTCATTATTAATATTTACTATTATTATTACTATTACTATTGTTATTTTCTTTCTTTACACTACATATTTTATTCTCCTCCTTGTCCATATCCCATACTTACTCCTGGTGCCCTGTCTCCACAAGGATGCCCTGGCCCACCCCAGTCCCACCAGACCTTTAAACTCCCTGGGGCCTCCAGTCTCTTGAGGGTTAGGTACATCTTCTCTGACTAAATCCAATCCTGGCAGTCCTCTGCTGTATATGTGTTGGGAGCCTCATATCAACTGGTGCATGGTGCCTAGTTGGTTATCCAGTGTCTAAGCAATCTTGGGGGTCCAGGTTAATTGAGATTGTTGGTCCTTCTACAGGGTTGCCTTCCTCCTCAGCTTCTTCCAGTTTTTGCCTAATTCAACCTCAGGAGTCAGCAGCTTCTGTCCGTTGTGTGCGTGTAAATATCTGCATTTGACTCTTTCAGCTTCTAGTTGGGTCTTTCGGAGTGCAGTCATGCTAAGTCCCTTTTTGTGCGTGCTCAATAACCTCAGTAACAGTGTCAGGCCTTGTGGCCTTCCCTTGTATTGAATCCTACTTTGGGCCTGTCTCTGGACCTTCTTTTCCTCAGGTTCCTCTCCATTTCCATCACTGCAGTTCTTTCAGACAGGAACAATTATTGGCCACAGTTTTGAATACGGGATAACAACCCCTTTTCTTACTTGATGCCCTGTGTTTCTGCTGGAGGTGGGCTCTATAAGTTCCTTCTCACCACTGTAGGGAATTTTATCTAGGATCTCTCTCTCTTTGAATCAAGAGAGTCGCTCCCCTTCAAGGGCACTGGTCCATTCTGGAGTGAGCCCCCAACCTCCTACCTCCCTAGGTTGCATGTTTCCATTCTTTCTGCTGGCTGTCAGGGCTTCATTACTTTTCCCCCCACCCAATACCAGATCATGTTCTCCTCTCTGCCAGTCCCCTGTCCCTTTCCCTCCCAGGTCCTTCCTTCTCAATCCCTTTGTGGTTGCCTTCTTCTTCCCTCCCAAGAGGGACTGAGGTACGCTCACTTGGTCTCTTCAGATTGTTGACCATTTTAAGCTCTCTGGACTGTATCTTATTCTGCCCCTCCCCCCTATTTTTTTGGCTAATACATACTGGGTGTGTCCTTTTGGGTCTAAGTTACCTCATTCAGGATGGTATTTTCTAGTTCCATCCCATTGCCTGCAAAAGTCAGGATGTCCACATTCTTAATACCTGAGTAGTATTCAATTGTGTACATGAAGCAAATTTTCTCTATTCATTCTTCTGTTGTTGGACATCTAAGTTGATTCCAGCTTCCGGCTATCACCAGTAAGGGCTCCATGAACTTAGTGGAGCATGTGTCCTTGTTATATATTATAGCATCTTTTGGACATATGCCCAGTAGTTTTATAGATGGGTCATCAGGTAGAACTATTTCCAATTTTCTGAGGAACCACCAGAATGAGTTCCAAAGTGCTTTTAACAGTTTGCAGTCACAACAGCAATGGAGGAGTGTTTGACTCTGATTTTAAATAGGTGACATTTAAGATTTAGAGATGTTTCAACATATTTATCAGATCATTTTTTTTAAATTTATAAATCCCATTGAAATTAATTCTACCTTATCACATTAGGTCATATTTATTTCCACAGAAAACTTCTCAATGAAGAAATATGCTCTATTTCATAATTATGTTTTATTTCAATTCCATGTTCTTAAAGAGCTCATTTTTAATTCCATTTGGAATTTTTTTCCATCAATTTATTTACTTATTTACTTTATATTCTGTTCACAGATTCCCCTCTATTGTATCCTCCAAGTCTCTACCTCTTACTTCACCTTTCCCCTCTCCTATTCTCTTCAGTTAAGAAAAGACATCCCATGGTTGTCAGTGAACCTTGGCATATTAACTAGGCACATTTTCTTCTATTGAGGCTACACAAGACAACATATTTAGGGAAACAGGATCAAACGTTAAGCACCAGAGTCAGAGATAGCTCTTGTTCCTGCTGTTAGGGTTCCTACATGAAGATCAAGCTGCACATCTTTTACATATGTGTAGAGGGTCAAGGTCAGTCCCATGCATAATCTCTGGTTTGTGGTTCAGTTGCATTGAGCCCCTATGGGCCCAGGTTAGTTGATAATTTAGGTTTTCTTGAGGAGTTTTTTTTTTACCCATTTGTCTCTTAAGATCCTTCCTTCTCCTCTTTTACAAGTTTCCCCATACTGTGCCTAATATTTGTCTGGGTGTGGGTTTCTACATTTCTTTTCCTCAGATGCTGTGTAAAGCCTTTCAAATGACAATTACATTAGGTTCCTGACTGCAAATATAGTAGAATATCATTAATAGTGTTAGGAATGGAAGGTAAGTAACAAGGAGGCCCCCAGCGAGGATGTTTGAATCTCACTGAGAATAAGAAATAAAATAGACAACAGGGTGGATGGAGGGAGGAGAGTGCTTGGGACAGGGGATGGGGGTAAGAAACACAAGGAAGCAAGTTTTGGGTAAGACAGAGGGAGAAAACTCTGGGAATGACAATTGGAATTGGTGTTGAGACATCTCTGGGATGAGCTAGAAACCAAGGAAAATAGAAAAAGTAATCTATGATGCTGACCCTAGTTAAGACTCCTAGCAATGGGGACATGGAACCGGATAAGATTTCTGATTGAGGGATGATGACACCAACCCGGCAACAATCCTTAGATCTAGAATTTTTGCTGCCTACAAGATATGCAGGGAAAAGTTGGAGCAGAAAATGAGAGAATGGCCAACCAATGACTTGTCCAACTTAAGACCCATGCTATGATAGAGAGCCTACCTCTGAAATCATGCTTATTCTTAAAGTTAATAAAATATATGGGTTATTATATTTGTATTTCAAACTGTTCATGTTCTGAGGATTTTATGATTTTCATGTTATCTATAAATACTGACTGTCATTACAAAAGGAGTTGCTATTTTACTTCACTCATAAACTGCTGTTTGCTCTACTACAAATGTATGACCAAGTTGTTAGTTTAAAGAAGTTTGCTTTGCAATTTTACATTACAAAGAATTTTTAAAACTGTTTCCATTACTTTTGTTAAGTATAACAACATAAGTCTTTATTTCCATATAATGGAGTGAATTACTATGTATTTTATAGAGGAATATAATAAAGAATGAAGATGAGTGTATGCAGGTGTGTGTGTGTGTGTGTGTGTGTGTGTGTGTGTGCGCACGCGCACACACACAAAATTTGTCAGACTTTTTTCCACTATATGATCTGAGTAGAACAACAATGTCTTTTCCCTTTGGAAAGCTTAAGCATCCTATAGCTGGTCATTAATAACAGTCTGGAACTGGAGAATGCCTCTAGAGCACCTGAGCTTTAGTCACCATAGGAAGGCCAAAGGAGCAGGGTTTTGATGTTACTGATACATGGCAAAAGCCGTGAGTACAAGGTAAACGGACTAACATTTTCTAATGTTTTGGAAATATTATTCTCAATATTTTGGGGCCTCAAGGTTTAAGTCGAATTAATAACATGAGATGAGGGCCAATTGGCTAAATGATGTCTTTTAAAAAATAGTCATAATAACTAACTAGTACCCTCAGATCTTCCAGGGACTAAACCATCAACCAAAGAGCCCACATGGTGGGACTCATGGCTCCAGCAGCATATGTATAGCAGAGGATGGCCTAGTCAGTCATCAATGAGAAGAGAAGCTCTTGGTCCTGGTTCTATGTCCCAATGTAGTGAAATGCCAGGGCCAGGAAGCAGGAGAGGGTGGGTTGGTGAGCAGGGGGAGGGAGGGGAGGAAACAGGTTTTTGTTGTTGTTGTTTTTGATACTTTTTATGGAGGGGTAACCAGGAGAGGAGATATCATTTGAAATGTAAATAAAGAAAATATCTAATTAAAAAAAAACAGTCATAATAAATGGTAATCCATGCAGGAGAAAATGAAATACTTCCTTCTCAGGACTTCTTTTTACTTGGGTTGTAGAGAAAGCTGCCACAAAGTCTTCTTTGGCCATTGCCCTTCAGTTAATTTTTCAAGGAATTACCCTTCCAGACTCAACAAGGTTCATAACTCCTGCTTGATTTCAAACCAAGTCCAGTTGAAAAATTGGTGCTTATGACCCTGAATGACCATGTAAAGAGTTACCCCATGCTACATATGAAACCATGGTCCTGCCTGCTACACTTTATTTTTTTTTTTCATTTTACCAGAATTGTCTTCCTGTTTACTTTGCGTTTTAAACTTTTGTATGGTCTGCATTTATGTTTTGCTAAATATATTCCCATGCCATACCTATGTATTTCTTCTGTTTCTTCTGTGATATCTTGTGCTTCTGGCCATATCCTCTTCTCACTTTGGAACAATTTCTTCCTTTTAAGGGGAGATCATCTCACTATGAAAAGAAGAGCTCATGTTTGTGTATATTTGGCCATGAGCCCCTGTAAATGCGTTCGTGCATCTCAGGTGCATTGTTCACCTGGATGCGTTCAATGACTCAAGGATCTACAGCTAAACCTGGAGTTTAGTTCATCATTATGCTCTCAAGTTTTAAGTATATGCTGCATACATTCAGCACTCTATTTTGGGCATTGGCTGTTCCCCACCCATATCTTTGGCCTTAGCAAACCTAGACTCCACCATTTTATGGCTGAAAAGGCTTATTTTGCTTTGTTAAAGTGGCATCTTCATATACTTGAGGGCTTTTCAGATATACATACCCTTGATAATGGACTCTTTTATAGGAGTTCTTAAAGTGAACACAAAGATTTGAAACTCTGAATTTGCATGGATTCAGAGGTTTTTCTTGATTCAGAAAGTAGCTACCTATCTACACAGGTCACCTCAGGCTGCTCAACATATTCTTGGTGGAGATCAGTTAAAAAAAAAAACTCCAAGCTCTATTTTAATTGTTTAACTAATGATAGATTTTAAACAATTTCCCTATTGCTTTGATTTTTCCTGACCAATGACAACTGACAGAACCAGAAACATGGCCAGGTACAGCATGTCTAGACATAAGCCTAAAATATTAGAAAATATTACTGGATATAGCTCAAAATATTTCATCTGTCTACTGAATTTGTTTTTGATAATTTATTCAGAGTCTTGTTTCTAAAAATTTTAAATGCTCACTGAAATTTAAGTTAATTTAATTATTTTGTTATAAAATTTTTGGTATAACTTTTGAGACATTATCAATGTATATATTTCAATTCATTTTAAATCCACCGCAGCTATGTTCAGCTTTATTAGAACCATTTTGCAGTAAGTTAAATTGAAGCCCTAGATATCATCAACTCTTTTAAGAACTGGGCAAGATTTTAAGCATTACTTTTAAATCTCCATTTAATATTACTTTAAAATTATATGTACATATTTGAATATATAAAATATAATTATATAATATATATAAATATATTCACTCCATATTTTTATATATTACATAATGTATATTCATATATGTGAAAGGCATCTCTATAAATTAATATCATAAAAATATTTTATATGTATGATTATATACATCAATATATACATGAATATATATCAGTTCATGGTATTGATATGTAGTCCACTATTGATATGCATATTTTCTCAACAAATTGACTGTGTTTGTTTGTGTGAATTTGTAAAATATTTGTACACATAGCTTGTCTATATATATTAGATATTAGGAAGTGTGCCAAGTGTGTTTCTTTTTAACAATCTCCAACTTATCTTTTAGAGTAGCCATTTTGGCTTAACTGGATGACCATCAGAATCACAAGATCTTCCTGTCCCTAGTCCAAGCATGGAGATTATAAGCATGTGTCCTGATAATCATATTTCACGTGCATATTGGAACTCTCAGGTCTGGACATTTTGCTTACACTTCTGGCAGTATATCCTTTGAGCCATTATTCTAGTTCCTAGTGTACTTTTGGTGGAGCTAAAATATTATTGAAAGAGTCTAGCTGGAGTAACCACTATTAGGCATCACAGGTTAAAAATATCAAACAGTCACACTGTCCCTTGAGACAAAGTCTGTGACAGACTAAAAACAATAAAAAACCAAAATAAAACCAAGCAAGAAATTAGTGAAGAAGAAATGTGTTTTATAAAATTAATTTTTACCTAATTCTTAAGATTTTATTTATACAGTCCCTATACTTCATGTATTTAAAGGCATTAGCTATGTTGTGATGATAATAATAAAAGTGTCATGATCTTGTAAAAATGATTGAAGTCAGTAAAACCATAATTTCACTTCCCAGGTACCTATGATTAAATTGATTTGATTTGAAGAACATGCATTATTAACTGTCAAATACATTGCTAAATTAAATAAAGCATTTATTTTTTCAAGAGTTAAAAATTAAAATATTTCTAGATTATTTGATACCTAGTAACTTCTACAAGGCTTGATCTGTTGCTAATGACATTCCATCACTATAAATAATGTCAATATTCAGTACTTACATCAATCAAAAAGAAAATCTTGACCACAAATTTTAGAAATGTCAAATGACAAATGTCATGCAGTTTTGATGATGAATGGAACAATTTCTCCATGGCTACAAATTGAAATGAAAGCTGACAGAATAGTAAAGCATTAGGCTCTAAATATGTTCACAAGATCCATTTATGGATAATAAATTTGAAATTAAAATAATTTAAGTGAAACCTGTTAAATCACATAGATGGTGAATATCAAAGTATTATAATGCTGGCTTTAATGTTAGGAGGAAAGACATACACTCATGTTAACAGAGCACAGGTTAAGGGTCAGGCTTTTTTTTAACCCAGTATTGAGAATATAAAATAATGAGAGAACATATCTCTCTTCAGATGATGCTCTTTAGAAAATAAAATCACTTGATTTGAAAATCTTCTGAAGACAGAGTAGCAGAACAAATATTTGAAGCCTAGTAAAGTACTTTAGCTGTTCACAGGCCAAATTCTCTTTCTGTCTCTCTCTGTCTCTCTCTCTGTCTCTCTATCTCTGTCTCTCTGTCTCTGTCTCTGTCTCTCTCTCTCTCTCTCTCTCTCTCTCTCTCTCATGTTAAGGTAACTTGACCCTTTGGTAATTTGTTCCTCTGGTTCAGTGGTCCCTCCTGAAAGTTAATACAGGAAAGAGTTAAGATAAATTGTGAAACTGTGTTCCTTCTCATTCGACATTCTGAATTCTGTACTTTGCCATTCAGACAAACAAGTGCATGTCTCCACAGTTTTGTTTGTCTGTGTTTTTGAATTTGTAGGTTTATTTTTTCAAATTTGAAAACCTGAAATTTAAGCTAACCTAAATTTATAGCATATAATGTACCATACATTATTGTTATCAAGAATATCCATTATTTAGAAAAGAAATAAATATCAAATAAAAGGAAAAATGTGTAGACTTGATTATCTTTAGCTAATTATCTGAAAGGCTTGCAGAAATTTTACCTTCAGAATCTTGCTCTCTCTATGAAAAATTGGAATCACAAGATAATTTTTAAACAATTAACATTTCTCATCTATTTTGTTTGGGAGATAGAATTAGGATACACTTCATATTGATATGAGCCTATAATTATATATAGTGAGAAAAATTAAATTAATCAAGCACATCTTTTTACCATATTCTGCCTATTAGTTACTAAAGTAATTTGGGGCAAAGATAATTGTCTCTGTATTACCTTGGCTTCACTAGTAGGAAAATAAAGGTATTTAGTCAAGCTATCTTCTTTCTATTTAATCTATTTTTTCCAATATTTTCTTACAAAATAATAACCACTCTTAAATTTCACAATACTAATTTATCACATGTACTTAAATTCCATGCTATGTAACTGCCATTTCTTCAAAATTAACATGTACACTTTATATGACTACCGAAGGGTGGAGCAGCAGTTCTGTATTTTTTGTTAGTTGTAGCAGAACTATAAATAAGCAAGCATTTGGTGTGCAACTGCAAGTTAGATTTAACTTTCTTGACATGATTGAGTTGCCAATAAGCCAGCACTGGGGTGACTTACTGGGTTCCAGAGCTCAAAATGTTCCCATAGGGTGTCCATCTGTTGCTTAATTTTAATGATGTTTATGTATTAAAATAGATAATAATAAATGCCTATAGTCCAAGTGACAGCAAGTCTGGAACTTTTAGTTTTTCCAAAGTAAGTTTAAGGTTAACAGAATATGGACTATATGCAAAACAATGTATGTTGATATTAGTATGACCTCAGTCATTGATTGTCATTAACAGCTTTTATCAAAGAATACCAAAATATTAAAATAGCAATTTAGCTCTATTTTAAAATTATGATGTTAACTAACAATTTAAACTACAAGGTTTATGTTTAAAAATTTGGGCAAAATAAATAATGTGCCATCTATCTAGTCCAGTGTTCATATATTTACGAAGTTTATACAACTTAGCACTGAACCTAAGCAACTGCACACATATGAAACTGAATGGTACAAGATGAGATACCAATTTGGTGGAAAGAAATGAACAACTGGTATAGATTCTCCTACACAAATTTTAATATCTACTAATTAATAATTTCCATTGCAGGCAGATTTGTTGAGCATAGACTGAAACCAAATGGAATTGGTTAGACAACAGTTAGAATGTTCTATTTGAAAAAATTCAAACTTCTCTATGTAGGCTAACTCAGCTGGCAGCACAGCTTGCCTTGCTATATTCATGTGTTCACTTGAAATTTCTTTTAACTTTTAATGAAAATTCAAAAGTAAAATCATGGTATCAATCTAGTGGTGTGTCGGTTTACTGGAGATATGTCCCTGGGGTGGTTTGAATAGGTTTGTTCCCTGCCCAATAATTCGTGTGTTTGAATATTTGGCCCATAGGGAGTGCAGGGAGTGTCACTATTAGGAAGCATGGCTTTTATTGAGTAGACATGGCAAAGTTGGAGGACATGTGTCATGGTGGAAGCAGGCTTCCAACGCTCAAGCTACACTTATTGTGGAATAAATACAGTGTCTCCCTGCTACCAGTGGATCAAGAAGCAGAGCTCTCAGCTCCAACTAGAGCACCACATTGGACCATATGCTGCCATGATTCATGACAATAATTCACTAAGCTTTTGAAACTGTAAGGCAGTTCATATTCAGTGATATGCTTTAGAAGAGTTCCTTTGGCCATAGGTCTCTTCACAGGAATGAAATCTTAAGTAAGACAGTCCCCCATAGGCTCATATTCTATTACTTTCTCAGATTTGGTGGTACCATTTGAGGAGGTTTAAGTTGTACAGCTTTGCTAGAACAAGCATGTTGTTGAAGGGAAGGGGAGAAGTCTTGAAAATCTATAGCCCCTTCTTCCTGCTGCTTCACTTTCTGATTTAAGTTTATTTGCCCTTGAACATGTGAGCTCTTTGCTTCATGCCTATTGTTTATTACTATGCTTGCCAGCTATGATAGAGTCAAATCCTCTGGAACTAGACAGAGCTGTAAAATCTTTTTTTCCTAAATTGTTTTTGGTCATGGTGTTTTAACACAACCATACAAAGTAACTAAATCAAATTCTATCAAAATTCATTTACATGTAAGACAATATATCAACTAAAAGATAAGGAATGTCATAAGTCTTAATCTATGAACTGAAATATTGATTAAATTATTGATTAAATTATATTGATTAAATTATACTCTGACAATGAGAAGCAACATTTAAAACAAACTTCATATCTTTGGAAACTAATTTATCTGACAACTTCACGTTATATTCAAACATTGGAAGGAAAGCTGTAGACTTTATTATTTTAAAACAATAAAGAATAAAAAAAAACAGGCATACAAGCATAGAATGAAAGGATAGTGTAGCTAATTCTCCAAAATTGCAGCACACCAACATCTACAAACTTTATTGGAGAGATAAAATAAATGAGGCAAAAGCTGAGACTGAAACACAAGTCCACTGAAATTAATGATTTTAAGATTCTTTTGTTAGTATTTATGGATTATATGTGGAAACAATGTGAGGATGTGTATCATCCTCCCAGCTCTTCCATCAATTTAATCTAAACCATTACTGAACTTCCCCCAATGCTCCACTCACTTAGAAAACTGTAAATACATGGAATAACACTGTAAACTCTAAAAATCTGATTAATCACTTTAGAAATTAATAAAATAAAATTTTATAAGTTTAACAGAAGACTTCAAAATGTACAGACTCCAGATGGAACAGTGTGTACAGGATGATTAAGAGTATTCGGTGAATGTTTAGAAGGTCACAAAATCAGTAACATAAATACCTACTTAATGAAATTATAGAAGATAAACTTACACAAAAAGCAAACAGAAATAAATGAATTATAAAAGCATACAAATCAGAAAATTTAAAAGATATAAAGAAAAACAGTGAAATCAAAAATTTGTACGTTCATTTTAAATGTTTTACTTCTTTGAGAGTTTGGCTCTTTAAAAAATCAAGGGAAATATGAAAATCTATCCATTCTTACAGGAAAAGAAAAGACATGTGTTTCTAATATCAAGAATAAAGTCATCACTACATACTCCAAGGCCATCTAATAAATGAAATTTATAGAAAATGTTCTGATCACAAATTTGATAATTTGGATAAAATTGAACACTTCCTTTAAAGTGAAACTAGTAAGTTTACTCAGGTACCTATACATAGATAAGATAATATCCCTCAATCTGCCCAAGAGATTGAATTAATAATTAAATATTTTCAAAGTTACAAAGCACTGGATTCAGAGTCTTTTAGTTGGTTTTTAACAAATATTTCTGGAAATGCTTCCACGAGTTTTCTAGCCTTGCTCTGAAGATACAGTGAGATCATTCTACATATTATTCTATGCAGCCAGCTTTGTAAAAAACAAGATTTTCAAGCACATAAAAAAAAAAAACAGTTGTAAGAGATGACTCCCATGATATTTCTTTTATGAATATGTAAGTAAAGGTATTCTAACAAATACTAGCTCATTATATTCAGCAATATACAAAAGACTTACACACTTATTTAGGTTTACTTCAGAATGGCAGGTTTCATTAATATTTTTTTAAATTGACCAGATGAATCCATAATATATTGAAGTACGATCATAGAAATATAAACTGCTGTGCAAGACAAGGACAAACCAATGACTATGGTTAAAAAACTGTCAGAGAACAGAGAATACTAAGAGCTTTTCTAAAGGTGAAAATAGGAGCTGTGCAAATCTGCAGCTATTACAGAATCTGATGGCAAGGACATGGTTGTTATACCTTAAGACAGCAGGAAGCAACAAATATGGTTTCCATTTTGATATTTATTAAATATTGTTTTGGAAGCCCATGCAAAAACAAATCCCCCAAGTGCTTTTAAAAATGGAACAAAAGTATATATCATTTTTGGTTTTAAATAATCTGAATATCGTGTAGAGAATCTGTAAGAATCTATCTAAAAATTCTTGAAATTGCCAATGTAGTGTAGCAATAGTATAGAACTCGGCCACAGTATAATGATTTCTGTTCTTCTTTGTTTGTTTGTTTGGGTTTTGTTTTCTTTCTTTTTTATTTTTTACTTGCTATAAACACTGCATCTGAAAAGATACAAAAAAGATCATAAAATATTGATGATATCACTTTGCAAAGTCTCATGAAATGTTGATGAAAGAAATCAAAGGTTTGAATTAATGGAGAGAATTAATCAATATTCACAGGTATTTGAAAATAAGTATGGTTAAGATATATAACTTTTTCCTAAATTAATCTAAAACTGCAACTCCTGTTCTGAACAAATCCTAGCAATGTACTTTGAAATATTAAGAAGTTCATCTAAAGTTATTAACAGAAAGAAAAATAAGGCTGTAACAGGTACCTCCATACTCAAGCACAAGCTATATTATGATATAATAAAACCAACTTAATCAATATAGTATTATAGTGACAAAAATAAAATGATCAATGAATTAAAACAGAAATTCAAATTAATTAAATTTAAACCAAAAATCACCAGTTATAAAACTTATAATTAGAAGCATAGTTTAAAATCTGACTTTACAATTGCAAATGTATCTTCTTTACAAATACTTTATTAAATACTAAGTTTGAGTATTTTATATACTTTAAGTATTTTACTCTTTTCCAACTCCTCCATCATCCATGTTGTCTACCCCACCTCCCAGATCTTCTCTTAGCAGCTTCTGCTGCTCTTCCCTCCTCCTCCTCTTCTTTCTCCTCCTTTCCCTCCTCCCCTTCCTCCTCCTTCTTTCTCTCTTCCTCCTCTTCCTCCTCCTTCTTTCCCTCCTCCTCCCCTTCCTTCTCCTTCTCCTCCTCTTCTTCCTCCTTTGTACCCTTATGTACTTCCTCAAGGCTTCTACTATGTTTTCCACAGCTCCATTTGAGAGTTGGGGACTGTCTTGGATGATTCTCCCTCACCAGGTCGAAGCTGAATAGTGAGCAACTGTGTTTTCAGACATAATATCATGTACATTAATTAATTAAATTAAGTTTTCTACTCTGTGAAAGCAACTATTTCTTGTATAATGACTTTCCTAGGTCCTTATTTTTCATTCATCATGTTTTCTCTGGCCAACAGCCCTTACCTTGAAGGCAGCAACCTTCAGAGTAAGAAGTTTAATATCGGCCAGGGAAAGGTAACCCTAACTCTTGTGGAGCTACACCAAGACTCATAGGAAGGTTTCCCCATTTCTTCATGTAAAATGAGAGTCTGCATTTCTTTCCCAAAGTAATGCTCAGAGATAAATTAGACTGTCCTTTATAGAAGAAAATACAAAAAGGACAATCAAAAGAAATTTATAAGAAAAGAACTTGTCTTGCAGTCAAAGTCAAGTACGTCATTACTTGCATCTCTAGCAGGTATAATGGCCAAGAGGAATCACGAAAGAGATGTGCATATATATGTGTGTGTGTGTATATATATGTTTATATATATGTATGTATATATATATGTGAGTGTATATATACATATTCATATATGTGTATGTATATATGTGTGTGTATATATATATACCTATACATATAAATGTATGTATATATATGTATATACATGGAAATATTTGTCAATTTTTTCACATTTTGTTTAGTATGTGCAAGAAAGATTTCTTCAGTATGTTAAGAATAAATAAGCTGTGGTATATCCATACGTGAGAATATTATAGAGTGCAATTCAGTGTTAAGATGCCAAAGGCGAGGCTGGAAAAATGTCTCAGTGGTTAAGAGAATCTGCTGCTGTTGTAAACTGGCAAAGATAATAAGTAGAAATTCACTCTTAATCAGCCCTGATAAAGACATAAGTATAATTTTAAAGCATAGAGATAAGTACAATAGGTCATCTAAAAAAATGAGTTTCACTAAAGTACCATTTTCATGAGATTCTACACATGATACAGGTGTCTGGATTTTAAATATCACCTAATTTGGGTTTGTGTGAGAATGAGGCTGCATGCTGGAAGGTGAACAGGGATAGTTTTTTTTTTTTCTTTTGTTTTGTTAAGAATACTAACTATTTTAATGTGATAGTAGATGGAAACAACTTGGCTCTATTGCAAACTAGAAAATCACATAGAATACCCTATGATACAGAATGCTTCAGAATTTTATTTTGTGGTTTATATAATACTGCTATTGAACAAACAATAAGAAAATAACATGCATTTCAAATAAGTTATAATCACAATTGTGCTATTTGATGGTAATGAATAAAACATTCCTGAGCTATTTTTAATTGCTAAAAATCTTTGTACTATATCTGCTGATTACCCCCAAGCTACCAAAAATGTATACTGAGAAACAAGGCAAAGGATAGATGTAGGTTAATGTTAGCATATATTTTTCATTGGCAAAATGAGTTAAGATAAAGGCCTAGACTAGAGAGTTCCTGTTTCTATGAACTAGACTTGAACTTACTATAATCTAAAAATATATTTGAATTGTATTAATAGAAATGTGTATATATTTCCTACGTGTAATGCTTGCTATATATACACATATTCACTTCTTCTATCAGCTAAGAGGAGTAACCCATTTATAAAAACCATGAAAATCCAATTTTAATTTTAATATTAAAACAATATTATTTTTACTTGTTTAAACCTATTTTCCTAGACCAACATATTTTTCATAATCTTAAGGTCTGCTTACTTCACCAGTCTCTCTTTCTACATTTATCTCAAAATCTAGTTTCATACTTTCAAATTAATAATTTTATTTCTTGAGTATAATAAGCTTTATTTTTGCAAGCGTGTCTCCATATTTTCTCATAGTTTTTGGAATTCTTCATCATATATTGTCAAAGTCAAAGCAAAGCTCAACAAGGAGACAGTATTTCCTCCAAGGATGATTTCATGAATTAGTGAACATATGCGTAGAGTTGACAAGAAATGACTGACTGTGGAAACACAGCATGTAAGTATATTTCCAGGAATAACATGGTAAGTTTTAAACAATGTTGTGTTCAAAAATCAACATTAGATGATAACATTTAATAGTCTCAGGTTTGTCTTCCTAAAAATTGATTTAAATCATTTCACTGAGGTTAAAACATGGGACTTTCTTTTCCCAAGATATTTAAATATTAAGCTTTCTACTGCTTCTTAACAAAACATTCTAGATATAGAATGAAAAACCTTCAATACATTCTAACATTTTACTTTAAAATGAAATTTGACTTCAGATCGAGTTAGCAGATTTTTTTTCATCTATTCTCATCAAAGAGAATGTAGGAGGATTGCAGGCCTCTGAGACATATTTGAGTTCATTATGCAAAGGAAGGGAGATGAAAATGAATCTGAGAACAATTAATACATGGTTAGTATTCTACAATACAGTGGGAACACTGCTGTGTGTGAGGGTTTTAACTGAAGGCATACTGAATGGTCAGTGTGCTGCCCGTGGCGTTAGCAGATAGTTTACTATTACAGCATTACATTGTTAGACTACAGGCGACATGGTTTCTGCCTATTTCTTAGTTTCTAGTGTTTAATAGTTAATGACAGATAAGAGAGAATCAAAAGAAGAAATGGTGTGCTAGAGACACTAAGGTCTAAATTCAAGGAACTTAGAAGCTGCAAAATTGACAGCGCTCCAAGACTGTTGTTCTTCTAAATCTTAGGTACTCTGGAATGTGCAGTAGCTTAATTATCAAATGGTAGTCAGGCCACCCACCCCAGTTATCAAAGCAATGTGGACTCCCTCCCCAAAGCCTGGACAGTAACGCAGCAGCATTGTGGAAGCAGCTACATTCAGTAGCTCCACCTCCATTGAGCAAGAAGGAAGTTTCTGATTGGACTGTTATACCGACGTAGTTTGGGGGAAGGGTTTGCCCCAGGTATTTTACCTGTTGCGGGAACAAAGGAATTAGCATTAAATTCAAGATGACTGAGTGACCAGACCTCGTGTTGTCTAATGTTTTACAATTCCCACGTGGGTACGGTACAGTATTGGCTAGCCTACCTCTTCTTATCTCCTTTAATCTTTTCCTGTCCATATCTTACTCCTATTTCCAGAGGAACTCTTTAATTCTTTTCATGTTGGTTCTGGATTCCAACAAAGCAAGGTAATTACCTTTACAATGTTAAAATTGGGTCGTTCTTTGGGGATTATTTCAAGTTATATTATATTTATTTTATTAAAAAGCAGACAATTGTAGCTTTGGCTATTTTCATAGTCAGGAATTAGTTAAGCCTTTATTCTGAAAGTAAATTTAAATACATTTGAATTTCTTCTACATGGGAGATGTTTTCATACCAATTTGTAATGTTCAGAAAATCCCATCTACAAAAATTTTCCATTTTAAAGATACATACTTCCTGTTAGCATTTTTCAGAACACCTGTCCTTTAATTCTTGGGCTGTTGTCTGTTATCTTTGCATGGGTGCTTCTGTCATCTATTCAAAGGCTTTCATGTATCTGCTTAGTGTTGTCAATAGCAGACACTTAGTTTCCTTGATCAGGATGTTATATTTCTGTAGATGTGCTATTTGTTCTTAATTTGACACAACTAATATTTGATGATTACATTTTTTTTTCTGTACAAAATGCTGCCCTAGATATTTCAAAGAAATACGGGGAGTCAAAATGAAAACTAAGATGCTTTGAAGTTTAAGTACATTCTTTCTAGAAGCATCTTACAGCACGATTGACCATTTGCTAACAGGACTGAATTTCACATAAATACTTGCAAATGTGGTTTTTATTTGGTACAAATCAGAAGTTATTATTTTTATACAATTTTTTTTTTTTAGAGAAATTTTAATCCAGCAACATGGCTGCCCTAGAAAGGTATCACATCCAAAGACCTTCTAAGTCTGTGTGCTCCTGTGTGATCTGGCTAGGATACAGACAGACCTTTAATCCCACAAGATAGAGGGAAGTAGATCCTAAGTTCAATCAAGTTTCAGGGAAAAAAAAAAAAGCTTAGGTCCAGGCCTGGCAGGCATGGTGGGACATGTCTTTAATCCCAGCACTCCAGAGACAGCAGCATGGAGATCTTTCAGTTCTAGGCATTCAGTTGAGTACAGTCAGTCCATTCAGTTGAATGGAGTGAGTTGGGATTCAGTCAGTTGTGAGGCAGTGGAGTGGAGTTGAGTTCCTGAAATTTAGAGGCGTTTTACTTAGATGACTTGACAGAGTCAGGTTGCAGGGAGAACAAGCCAGACAACACATGAAGATAGAACAAACCAAAGAATGAGAAGGACCAAGACTAGAACAGATTTCTCTCGTACATTTCTACAAATAGTGCCAATCCTGGAGTCTTTTCAAGAACAGGTATGTGACATATGACCTGCTCCCTTATGGGCTTCTCCTAGAACTAATCTAAAATAAGAGAGCTTCCCCCTCAGAACCCACCATCCATTTCCTCTTTTTTTTTTTTTTTTCCAAAGATCCTGCTTACCTACCTTAGGCAATCATTTAGCCTTTCTCTATAAGAATTTATGATTCCTCCAGTTTTCAGAGATTGGAGAGTTTGTATAATTCATGCTTTCATTAAGCATTGTCAAAAGTTTGAGATGGTTTTAACTTGGTAAAATTTAGAAATGTGTATATTAGTGAAATATTTTGAAAGTTTTCAAATCATCAAGTTTAATGTATAATACAGAGGCATTTATAAAAGGATTGTGTTTTAATATATGCCTTCCTAGTCAAATCTAGATTGTGTTATTCAGTAGGAATAATTTGTATATAAAAGGCAACACAATCTCCAATATAACCTAGATTTGAAGATTTATATCCTGAGAGTTGCATGCAGAAGCCCCACAGAAAAATAAACACTGTGGTAATAATGCAGAGAACCACATCAAGAATTCTCAAACCTCTGTAGATCAAATAAAAGACTCTACATTTGTGAAACTTAAAAGTAAAATAGCTACTACCCATTAACATTTAAGACATTTGTAACTAGGTTTTACCATACCAATAATGAGTATTGTAAAATAAATACTATGACCCACTCCTACATATGACTACTGTAATTTTATAGCAGTGGCGAGATATTTACAAGGAAGGATCGCTGGACAGCAATGTGAAAGAGGAGGTAATCAACAAATATTCATAGGTGCTCACTATGCATGTAATCCCTAATATTCTAATTATATCACATTATTTACCTTGGAAACAAACCTTTGAGGTAGATGTAATTATCTCCATTTACAGAGGCAGAAATTAAGGATCAGAGGAGTCAAATTTCTTGCTGAGTATTGTATAGTTGTTCAAAAGAAGAGTCATAATTTAATCAGAGTTCTATTCATGCCTCTCATAAAACAGTATATTTTAGTATAACATCCTGTCTGTCTATGAATGCATAATACATATAGCCACAATACAAACACACACACAAGAGAAGGCTTATGCTTTAAGAAATGAAGAAGTGAAAGAGGGAAACTCAAATTTTAGGAAATAATAATCATAACATTAGATCATAATTATATTAATAGGAAGACAGTTTTATCCAGATAAAACCAATTGCTATTGTATTTTACAATTATAAATGGGAATAAGTAAATGTTAAAGTAATATGGCTTACTTATTCAAACCATATGCCTTGTTTTTTATTGTTTTAATTTTTATTTCATTATGATGAGAAAAGATACATAATTTCAATTTATCTGAATTTGTTAACACTTAAAAACATATTTTAAGTAAATAGAATTACATCACATTCTTGTTTCCCTTTTGTACCACAGCTGTTCCCAGAGAACCCCTCTTCAATACTTGCAATACTTTTCATTTTTTTATTTTGTCATATTCTTTAAAATGTATAAAATATTGTAACAATAAAAATGAGTATTATAAGAGTTGTTTGTTATAAAACAACAATCAATTGAACAGTCTTATTTAGATGCTTGTCTACAAAAATACTGAAAATACGTACATTTTTCTCAATATAAATTTTAAATAACTCTAAACATATTGACTGTATATTTTAAAATAATACATCACTAGTAGTATTTTATTAAGTAAACATAAATATATAAAGTCTTTTTGTTTGTTTGTTTTTGTTTTCTAGTAGAGCTTAAAATCTTGGCTCTTATTGTGGTATAAGCCCAAAATAAGAACAATTTTTAGACATTGGAGTTCATTGTAATAAGGCTGTACATCAATGACCCTCACATCACCAAAGAATTTTACCTCCATAGTAGCTAAGCTATGAGTTGACAGTTCTGCTGCACCAAGGAACGAGTTGTAGGCACGATTTTTGAATACAAGCTTCCTGCTATGGTCAAAGCTATTTGCCGTGAGTGATTGTCTTTATTCTCAGCCCACAGAGAACAGGTTACATTCATTTAAGAAATGGTGTGTGCATTAAGATGGTCTATCAATGAAGTCATTCACCATTTGTTTCAATGAACAATGGTTCGGCTTGGAAGATGACACAGACATTAGGTGAGGATAAGAATCTGGATCATTGGCTGTGATGATTTTGAAAATAATTCATCTCAGAGAGAGTAACTTATAAAGTTCTCTTGAAAACTGATACAATAGTTACAAACATCAAGCATTCAGTCTCACTTTTTGTTCTTACAAGCCACCTCCCAATTTAATTGTCTTCCTTTCTTTTGACTGTATAAATAATTCTGATATGTAAGCTGTTCTGAAAATCATAGTATAGTGTAAAAACATCAATTAAACAGTCCTACTAATAGGCTGAGATAGGAGAACCATAATTTTAAGACCATTATGTGGTACACAAAAAGACACTGTTAGGTACAAACAAGCAGAACGTGTATATGGATTGTACAATGTTGTATCTATTTCTCCAATTACCAAATTAGAGAGACCAATGGATAATAGCCAACAAATTTCTAATTCCTCATACTTTTGAATTTCAATCGATTAAAATTTTGTTGGTAATATTAATTTTCATATTAAGAGATATTAAGAAAAAGTAATTGTTACTTCCTGTAACTTTTGTTGTTAGAGGTGCAATTATGTTTGTGTGGGTTTGTTGAAATATTACTTCCTTGGTTCTTCCAGGGTGTAGTTTTGCTCCTTATGTCGGTGTTTTCACTCTATTATCCTTTGTAGAGCTGGATTTGTGGAAAGATAATTGAGTAAATTTGGTTTGGTCATGGAATATTTTATTTTCTCCATCTATGGAAATTGAGAGTTTTGCTGGGTATAGTAGCCTGGGCTGGCATTTGTGTTCTCTTAGGGTCTGTATGACATCAGCCCATGATCTTCTCGCTTTCATAGTCTCTGGTGAGAAGTCTGGTGTAATTCTGATAGGCCTGCCTTTTACGTTACTTGACCTTTTCCCCTTACTCTTTTTAATATTCTTTCTTTGTTTAGTGCATTTGATGTTTTGATTGCTTCTCTGTTGAAGTAATGAAATGAGAGCCATCCCAAAGCTGTGTGAATACATGGCTTGAGTTGATTCCAAAGTGTTCTCTTCTCTGTTATAACTATTCCTAGGCCTAGGCCTAGAGCTTCTAGCCTCCATACAATCTCTGGATTATCTCTGTTTCTAACTGCATTCCTCTGCTTGGCCTCATACTAACTTTGGCAATATGCTCTAATGTGACTCTTCTCATTCTCTGGCTTGTTTTATCTTTACCTGTGTCTAGCTTATTCTCTCTGCAACCTCTCTCTGTAAAACTGTTATACACATCACAAGCCACATATCACCTCACCCCCATCTCTCTCTCCTCTTAAAATGTATCTCTTCTATTCTATTTCTGATTCATTTTGTCAAAATGTTTCTCTGATTCATCACTTGTCTGCTCCTAAATTAGATATCACTTTCAATTTGGCTGCTTTCTTCTGTAAACTAAACTTTACTGCTAGAGATTTAAGAAGCACATATTAACAGCATGTCTGTATTCCTGGGATTAAAATCCCTCTACATACTTCTCTTGCAGAGTATTGGAATTGAGCTCCTTGTACTCACAGGGAAAACAATACTCCCTCTAATTCACTTTCACGATATTTAATGGCTTCATCTGATCTTCATCAGCCCCTATTGGGACATTAAGATTTGGAGATGATTATGAATTTTTAAGAGCTAGAGGATCAAGATGTTTTCTGTGAGAGGTCGTCTTCTGGAAATGCCATAATCTTCACCTCTGAGGTCTCACCATCATGACTTACTAAAAATGACTGAAAAGGATAATAACAATACACATGTACCATAGTCAGTGAAAAACCATTGAAACCTCAAAACTAAACCAAGAACTATAGGCAAGTAAGAAAGGCTGAGAATATGAGTAATGATCTTCCCTAGAAAAGTAAACACCAATTAATTCTTCAATACGAAGTGATGAACCCTGAAAACATTTATAGAAGTAGTGTTATACATACTGGGTACGGTATATTTATGTATTTGAAAAAAATATATACATGTTTATATATTCTTATAAAATAATCAATAACATGCATATATGTATATTTATGAAAAAACAGGTATCAATCATATAATGATTAATGAAAGAAGGAAGCATGAAGTATGAAGAAAGAAATTGGTTATATTTGGAGGATATAAAGGTGGAATAAGAGGGTTAAATGATTTAAGAAAGAATGCAATCAATAATTCATAATATAAGGATGTGTAACTATCCAGTTAATACAAAAAGGGACAAAACATTCTGATAAAAAATCTGAATAACATATAAAAATCTAATACAATTTTATACTTGAAAATGATTCTTAGATTATTTGTAAAAGAAAAATATTTATGCATAGTGATTTACTTAATATTTTCAAGTAGAAAACATTACTTTTTTCTAAAAATCAGTCTTATATAAAGATACATAAGTTGTTCTTGCTACATATGTCAATTTTAGACATATACATTAAGAACTTTTCTCAACTTCCCTTCATCTATCGATTATTGTTATCCATGTGGCCTTTTTACTTTCAAAGTACTGGCATCTGAAAATACATATTTTTCCCTATGAAATTGTCACTAAGAATCAAAAACATTTGCCGGGCTTGGTGGCGCACGCCTTTAATCCCAGCACTTGGGAGGCAGAGGCAGGTGGATTTCTGAGTT
>NW_022196915.1:79773056-79778784 GCF_008632895.1 Mastomys coucha
GAATCAAAAACATTTTAAAATCTTCAGAGAAATTGGTATAATAATATCTCTAAAACTTTGGCACATAAAGCATTTGTTTATTTGCTTATTATTAGATATTTTGGAAATGTTTTGAAAATATTTTTTAAAAATGAAAATATGGTTATTTTGGTTTGAAAAAAACAAATAGAAATAGGAATGCTCATATAATATAGCACATTATTGAAGATATTGTAGAATTTTCTCCATGGTTATTAATTAATCATCATAATTAAAGTTATATCAGTCAGTTTTCTAATATTCAATTCTTAAACATAATAAAATACTACAATTGTTGAAGATTTGGAAATTCTATTCCCAGTTTTCTTTTTAAGTCTTCTTTTAGTAGTATTCTTTTTTGCTTTTCTTTGGACTTCCATCATTGATTGATTGAGAGGCTGCATTGCCCATTCTGAGCTACACCTCAGACTCTTCACCCTTAGACTCCTATCTATGCAAAAAGGCATGTATGACTAAACTCTTATTGTGTTTTAATGAAGTGTTATAAGTCAATCCTTTTGAATGTATAAGTCACATCTCAAGCATCCTCATACTTCCTGTGCATCACATTTATGTAGATCCCTGGGAATCCAGTTAGAAATTATTTTTTTTTTAATGGGAGCTTAGAACAAACAATATATGAAAGTCAAAGTGTACTAGCTTTTATTTGTGATAAGGGCTCCAGTGGTCTCTGATTGCAGAATAATTTAGTGGCCTAATGTCAAATGATTGTATGTCTAAATAATATTCACTTGCAGCAAG
Source organism: Mastomys coucha (assembly GCF_008632895.1). Taxonomy (NCBI): domain Eukaryota; kingdom Metazoa; phylum Chordata; class Mammalia; order Rodentia; family Muridae; genus Mastomys; species Mastomys coucha. Next base: position 79,773,837 of record NW_022196915.1, read on the forward strand.
CGGCTTGACAGCAGATAGAAACACATAAATATTTCAGTACTTTGTAATAAATCACACTTACATTAAATGCTATGCCTGGTTAAACTCCCTTGAAAATGTATCATTTTCACTTCTTCATCCAAGCATGATTGTGTCTCCCACTGTTTAATAAAGTAAAAGCTACCCATTGAATTTAATCTGTATCAAGAGAATCTACAGATTTCAATTATAATATATTTCATTCCCTGATATCTATTTTTCTTTTTTTCTAAAATAATTTGTATCCATGTCAGTGTCTTCTTTCAAAGAATTGTTGAAGAGCAATGCCATGAAGGATTCAAACAGTCTTAAAAGAATAATCAATACATTTTATTTGGTTATAATATTCAGCTTCACATTCTAGGGACATTTCATTTTAATCCCTTATTGATAGGACAATGTAGTGAAGAAGACTAGGAGAAACTGAATTTTACACCATAAAAATGTAGTTTTATTTCCCTCTAGTGGTAAACTCTCCCATGTAATTATATTTATTTCCATACTGTTTATGTTCTTTATGTTACCCATTCGGTTTGTGATGTGACAGAACAAAGTAGTTTTAGTTTGAATTTCTATTATTGATCCATGTTAAGCCACAGTAGAGAGAGAAGCTCACCAAGAAACTAAGCCTTCTTGAAAGTCTGATACAGAGACATGTAACTCACTCCAGTTATTTTACTCAAATATTGTACAAGACTGATTGCGTCTGGGAAAGGTTCCCACAATCAAAGTTATTTGACTTTGCTGTCCTTTAGAACAGACAACTGACACAAATCTCAATCCCTTTTGACCATGACTAGCCATAATCTAAATTAAGAACTCCTGGTTTGCCAGGAGTGTCATATGACCAAAGTTGGTGCAGCTGCGGGATCTCATAAGTGGAGATTTTGTATAGAGACATTTGTTCATGGTTCAAATAGTCTGGAAAATAATTCCTCAACCTCTAAAGATTTACCTAAACATAGCAATGGCCTTTCTGAAACATTTCACTCAATACCTAGACACAAAGGCTTTACAATGTGTTTCCCTTAAAGCCAGATATAAAGGTTTTACTATCCATTTCCATACATTCCATAATTACTAATGATAATTTACATTTTCCAAATACTATATACCACATATTTTTCTTCTTTTGAAAACTGCTTGTCAGAGTTTTGAAAACTTTTATGTTTACTATTTTGATAACATAGAGGTCTATTAATTGCTAAATATTGGTAATATGCTATGTAATTTTATTATTAACTCATTGTCTGACTTGTAGTTGACAAAGTTTTTCTTTATTCTCTTGTTTTTCTGGCTATATAATAGTTTTTAAGTTTAGTATAGTTTCATTTGTCATTTGTGATTATTTCATATACTATTGAAATATAAAGTTTATCTGCATGCTTATATTTTGAAGTAATCTTCTTTTTTCTTCATTTAAGAGTTCCAGAATTTAGAAACATTTTTGTTATAGATTAGTTTACTACACATGGACAGGTTTCCCTCTATTAATATATTCTCCATCATATTGGTCTGTATGTATGAGTGTTAGGTGAGAATCTTGCTTTCTTTAGAATTCTAGCTCTATAGTATAATTTGAGTTCAGTTACTCTGTATTTTTCTACTTTGATTACATTGGCTACTGGAGACATTTTGTTTTTCTATTAAAATATTATAATAAATTCATTTAGTTTTGTAAATAATGCTATTGGAACATGAAAGGGAATTACATTAAGTATGTAGACCAGTATTAACTATGTGGCCATTTGATACATTGGTTATGGAATTCTTTCACCTATGTTCTTTTGGGGGGACTTACTAGGGTGTCATAGAATTGGATCATATGGTAGATTAAATGTTAGCTTTTGGAGAATTCTATAAACTGATTTTCACTATGGATTTACTAGTTCATAATCTAAACAATAGTGAATAGTGTTCCCTTTCCAGCATCACCTTTCCAATATTTGTTGTAAGCTTTTTTGTTGACCTTGATCTTTCTGATTGTGGCAAGATGAAATCTCAAATTTGTTTTCCTTTGCATTTCTGTAGTTGCCAGGGAAAAGTATACATTTTTAAAAAATACTTTGTGGCCATTTTTTTTTTTACTTCATTTAAGAACTCGATGTTTAGATCCTAAGCCCACTTTATCATAATTTCTAAATACAAATATATTATATGAAGAAAAATTAAAAGTATTATAAGTTTAGTCTCCATTTCCTCCTAATAGATTTGGCATGGTTACAATCTCCCTTTCGCTAGTCATTTTTGACATCTGCAGGTGATGCGAAGACCTATAGTCAAACAAAGCAAAGCAGTATATTCTTCCTGTTGATCAAGATTTATTTGTGAGAAATTTACATTCTGCTAGAGTTTTCTAACCATAGTCCCCAATTTCCCAACTAAGGCTTGATCTTTTGTGTTTTGTGTACCTTTCATTCCATGTGCTGGCCTTTTTTTTTTTTCCACTGAGATCTAGAGGTACTGCAGAATATCTCCACAACTGTATTTACCTTTGTAATTGGGTGGGCTCTTGCTCTCCATGTTAAACTTTCCCTGGCCTAGCAGTCTTCTGAGGTTGTAGACTTCAGAATACCAATGGAGAATCTCAGCTTTAAACTCTCCTACCACACATATCTTACTCTTTATAGCCGGCTCTGCTCCAACTTCTGGAGAGGATCTTTTCTAATTTTGTTACATCTCCACATCCGAGACATATTCTCTACATTTCAAAGCACGTTCTACTGTAGTGTTTTGTTCATGTACAATATTTCTAGGCCCTGGCTGCATTTTGTCCTTCCAGCTAGTCTCTTATCCATGCTTTATTCTCATAGTGTCATGTCTGCAAGACAGAGAAATATCCATGGCAGCTACCATGAGCCCAGTCAGTGGTTGTTTCCTTATGGAAAAAAAAGCAACTTAAAACATTTCATTATTTTTTCTCATTTTTATAGTTAAAAAACAAGACCTTAAGGATTTATTTTTCCTTCTGACTATTGTCTTTTTCCAGATTATACACTCTGAAGGCATGACTTTTAATCATAATCTTAACTGAAAATCCACAAATTCTACAATTTTCTGAAGCATCAATTTTCTTACATATAATTAGTGAGTCTAAAATATCTTACCTGAAGGCTTATGAAAGAACAAAACAAAAATTATATTTATAATATAACAATGCTAAATAAGTGATCATTATTTTCATTTTGTATAAAGCCATATATATAATAAGGTTTACAGACATATATCAAGGAAGTTACACTTGTAATTCCATGTAGTATTCTTCAATTAGCTATTAGTTATAGAAAGATATAGAATAAAAAAACTGCATTATATCTTTGAAGATTTTAGCTTCTTCTGCTTTGATAATTGAAAATGCCCTATACTTTTTCAGTAATAATAATCCCACACACCAAGCCAAAAAATTATCATTCCTTATTATAAATACAACAGTACAAGTACTTCAACACATTTGGATCATTGAAAATCTAATGAAGCTTAATAAGTATTTGTTTCATAATAAATTCTATAATACCTTCAGATGAACAATGGTTAAATAATTAATCACATCATATTTTCTCTGGGTATTAAAATATGTAAAATATTTTAATTAAAGGTATAAAATAATTGAACTCAATTATTTTAAAATTTACTTGAGCGGATAAAAAGCTTCTACTTATGTGTATAAAATAGTACTGTGAACATAGAAAAGCAATCAATAAGCCAAAGCATTCCAATGTTCAAGAGTTAGTTTTTAAACTGTGCGTATGAAAATAGGCTATTCTACAGAGGGAAAAAAATAAAGTTTCTATATTGTTTTAAAGTCATTCTGACATTATTAATAAGAGAGTTACAATGACTTCTAAAGTCAATATAAAGTTATAACAATTTTCTATGAGTTTTCCCAGAAATATATTAAGAATAATATCTTGATATTTTATAGGGCTAGATTGTTGTATACTGGGGGGCCATGTCCCATCTGTTCTTTCTTTGTTCTCAAAGGTAAACCGATGCGGAAGAGCGTTGGCAGGGGAGAGATATTTATGGTTGCTGTGTAATAATAAAACATTTACCTATCTTAGGTCTCAGTTACTTTGCTACCATAGCTGACCTGCCTGAGTTCCTTTTGGGCCAGAAACTGTAAACTCTGGCATTTAGCACCTCAGCTTGAAATAGCAGGGCATTAAGTAAAGGATTAATGGCTAGAGACTTTTCCCTCTTGGCCAGATGCCTCTCATCTGTCAGGCTAGAGGGAAGTTTGGAGCAATAAATTTCTATTAAATCAGGATAAGAGAGTTATGCTCACAAAAGGAAACATTTTTATATAAGCAAATACAAACTAAAAACACATACATTCACATACTGATTCATGCATACATAGTCATAAAGTTTCCATTCTACCAGTTGGGCCTAGCTTGCTCTTTCTTCTTTCTTTCTTTCTTTCTTTCTTTCTTTCTTTCTTTCTTTCTTTCTTTCTTTCTCTCTCTCTCTTTCTTTCTTTCTTTCTTTCTTTCTTTTCTCTCTCTCTGTCTCTGTCTCTCTCTTGTTTCTTTTTAATTTACATTTCAAATGTTATTCCCCCTTTCCAATTTCCTCTCCAGACACCCTCTATCCCATTCCCCCCTGCTTCTATGAGGGTGCTCCCCCACCCACACACCTACTTCCACTCACTGCTCTGGCATTCCCCTACACTGGGGCATTAAGCCTTCACAGAACCAAAGGTCTTTCTTCCCATTGATTCCAGACAAGGCCATCCTCTGCTACATATGTGGCTGGAGCCTTCTTTCGTTGGTGATTTAGTCCCTGATAGCTCTGGGGAGTGGGGTTCTGGTTGGTTGATATTAGCTCAGGGATCCAAATGGAGGACTTAGAGAAAGGACTGAAGGGGTTTGCAACCACATTGAACCAAGGTTTTATACTATCTCCTAATTACATTCTCTCTCTCTCTCTC
>NW_022196915.1:79778824-79832819 GCF_008632895.1 Mastomys coucha
CACACACACACACACACACACACACACATTCATACTTACATATGTATATAGAACAAAAGACCAAGTGCCAATGCAGAAAGAAATCTCTAATTCTGGATGAAAAATGAGTTCCAATTTTTATTGCATAGAGGGATAAAAATCTTTTACCCTTTTATTGCTAAATGAATTAAACATCTGTAAGAGGAAAGGTTTGTCCTCTTTCTTAAGACTAAGCCTAGTAATGCTATTAAGAAAACACTATCCTGTCTCTGTTAAGAAGAAGCCTGCCTATTTCTTGAGCTCTCTCTGTTGCTCCCTCTCCCTCTGCATTCTGTGTATTGCTCTCTTGATATTATAAGTTGCCTTATAATTTCTAAGTTATTCTACTCTGCATTCTCCTTCTAATCTTGCTCTCTCTCTTCATGATCTTCTATAATAATGATCTTACTCCCAATACCTTTACTTCTTAGGCTCTTTGTGAGTTCTGTCTAAAAAGTTCTCTCTTGTGTTCAGGTTTTTCTCTTTGTCCTCAGCATTTATACATATTTCAGAATACATGATCACATGGAAAAAGTTCACTGCGATTTTACACATAAAAGTCAAATCATAAGTTGAAAAAGAAGTTTACAATAGAAAACGTTTACATGCATATTAATTAGGGATAATTACCTGGCTAAACACTCATTATCTATCACCAGTTTTACAGGGACATGGAGGATTAAAAATCTATAACTTTTTTGACTAAGTTATTAGTGAGTTTAGGATGTATAAAATCAGTCAATACTTTATCTTCTGTCATTGCACCTATAATAAATTGTTAGTTCCCTTTTATGATCTTTGGTTAATTGTTTTACAAACTCTTGGAATGTACTCTAAGTTGTAAATGTCTGCCTGCTATCTTAGAAGCAATTAACTAGTAACACTTGAAGGCTTGCAGACTTCTCCTTGCAGTTTTGATTATAAGAGAGGCCTTAAGAGCAGACCTATTATAAAAGAGCTTAATAATTACTAATATAATTTTAGGAATTCTAGTAGGATCATCATTAAGAATTAAGAAGTTATCTATTTGTTTATGTAGAATCACTACAAGATAGTAGTACATCTTTGTTGTTCTGCAGAAATCTGCTCAAATTAGTGAGCTAATATCTAGTGATTTTTATATATATTTAATAACAGTAAAAGCATATTAATAGCAGGAATCTTTCCTAAAATATAATTCTCTCCAGCCTTGCCTAAAGCAACAAATCCACCATAGATTTTAATCCATGGCAGATACATCTCAGGAAGATCACCTGCTAGTTTTCAGCTGCTCTTTTATGGTTCCTTGTAGTTCTAATAAACTTCAAGGAAAATTGTTGTTTTGTATCACAGTATTGTTTAGTTATTCATAAAGATTTTCATTTCATGTAGACGAAATAGGAATGCTTTTGAAAAGTGTAAAACAGCTGAAAAGCCACCCTCTACCATCTTGATAAATACTTAAAACATCATCAACTACAGACAGCAATTTTGACTCCTTGATCAACTCTGCATGAAGAAAATATACTTCAACTTTTATCAATAACTACTATAAATTTAATTCTTTAAAATATAGCAGTTTTAAAGACAAAATATTATTTATAGTTTTTGTCAGACAATTTAAAATAAGCATATATGTACATATATAATAACTATTTTAAAAGCTTCAAATTTCAGACTTTTATCTCTGATTCTTTCCCTTCCGAGAATGGAGACAGAATGTCTTGCTCATCATGCAAAGGCAATCACCTTTGAATAAAATGCTGATGAGCTGAGGCAGGAAATGTGAGGTGGAAATTCTAGCAGAGAGAGGGCAAGGGTTAGAGTGAGAGCAAGAGAGGCAGAGAGACAAAGAGGGAGAGGGAGGAAGGAAAGAAAAGTGGAAAGGGAGAGCAAGAGCAGAAGGAGTAAAGGGAGGGGGAGAGGTTAGGGACTGGGATGGGAGGGGGAGGGTAGAGGGAGGGAAGAGGAGAGAGAGGGAGAGAGAGGGAGAGAGGGAGGGGGAGGGAGAGAGAGAGGAGAGAGAAAGGAGAGGGAGAGAGGAAGAGAGAGAGAGAGGAGAGAGAGAGGAGAGAGAGAAGGGAGATTATGGGAAACAGGCACATAGATTTGCCTAGAACTCTGATGAGACAGCTGCATAAACTTGAGCAGAGGTAATTAACCAGGGGAAGGATCTAACGAATGTAGACTAGAACAAACTGGATCATTGAGAAAAGATTTAGTTGGGGAACAGAGACACTCATGAAATATTCATGAAATATTAATTCTCACAGTCATTATTTTGGAGGAAAATGTACCTGGGTGGTAAAGCCAACAGTTTCAGGAGAATAAATTATTCGCACATTTACAATATTCACCTTCCAAATTTTTCTTTTAATAATTTGCTTCAAATATAGCTATATAATTATATGAAATTATTCTTGGCTTCCGTATAAATTACGATGACAAAATTATTAACTTAGGATCGTTGTCCTTTAGAATATAACTTTTCTTTTACTTTATGAAAATACTACAAAAGTTATTATATGTGTATAGACAAATTTTAGATTACTACTAACTAGGAATATTAACAATAATTAAGTACTCATTATACATTAATAAATAATTACATACCCATAGTTTAAAAGGGTATTAGCTCAGAATTTGCTAGAGTAAACATTAATAATTTTTCAGAGGATTTTTTTTCTTTTCACAGAATATGATATACCTTTGTGTAATGACTTCTTTATTGTTCTCTGCAGTCAGAATATACACATCCATATTTAGAAATGGAAAAGAGACTAAATTAATCACTAAATTAATTACATGTCTTCCATCAGAGGGTACAAAGTTAGATTTAACTTTTTTTTTTAAAACCTGAGTAAAATTTAGCATTCTTGAGCAATAAAACATAGCTGATATTTATGCATTTTGTCAATTTTTTGGTAGTAAAATGGCAACATTCAAGGCTGCTATAAAAGGGAGTTTTCTATTTTGCACCAAGCTCAGGGGAGCTACCTCCAAAAACTAGACTTGTACCTTAAGTATCAAGGTTTCTCAATTTATTGTGTCCTTCTTCATTGCCCAGTATAAACATTTCAGGTTTCCTTTTTCAATGTTTGAAGAGAGTTTTTAAGTACAATGACAGTCAAAACTTGGAAAAATGTAATTTATCTTGTATGTGGAGAAGGACTTAAGTACACTCTTTGAATATGTTTTGGAGGAGAACTCTTTTTCTGGGCATGTATTTATTTATTTAATGATTGACATTATTAACTTTATCCGGAGAGCTTTTATATTCAGAGTTATATTCCAATGGTGTTATGTAAACTATTTCTCAAATATTAACCCATTTGGGTCATAGAAAACCTGTTCAGTGGTGGCATCTTAGTTTAATGTTTGCAATATGTTCCTAGAGTTGTTCCTGGAGTGATCTGTTTTCCCCAGTATGTCAATTATGTTGTAAACTTCTGTTAACCTCCACTCTCCTTTCTGTTTTTTATATCCTTAAAATAGCTTCTGCATTTTATTTTCTGAATTTAGAGTGCTGACCCTGGCATTTACTATCAAAGATAAAGTACCAAATATAAGCCATCAATTTAGGGTATATAGGACATCACCCAGTGACATCTAATCAATCTACTGTCCATGTCTATAAAAAGATGCAAATCAAACCCAGCATAATTACCCAATATACTTATGCAGCCATCATTAAAAGTACCTCTCTGCTTTAATTGTCTTTAAACATGAAAATTGGACCAGTGTGTAGGTTCACCATGAAGTAACTTGCAGGAAGATTGTGGGTCAGACAAGGAACTTGGGAACATACATTTCATCGATGACTTCAGATCACATGTAAATCATGTTTTAGTAATTTCTGATGGAATGTTACAGGACTTACTTTGAACTGTGATTTATAGCTCAAGGGCCAATATCAATACCTAGATGTTTATGTTTTTTAAACATCCCAGATGAATATTGATAATAGATTACTTGTTCCTCATATTAAATGGAGATTGAACAAAAATTTCTCCCATTCTACAAGACACCATTTGATGCTGTCTAGTAGCATTATAATGTGCCATAGTTTTTACTTTGCATGATTTCTCATTACATTAGGTTATAATGTCAAAGACTTTGAACAATAGAATGGTTAGGATCAATCTCTGTCTCTGTATCTGTATCTCAGACTGTCTGTTCTCTCTCTCTCTCTCTCTCTCTCTCTCTCTCTCTCTCTCTCTCTCTCTCTCTCTCTTTCTCTCTCTCTCTCTCTCCCCTCTCTCTCTCGGGTGTGTGTTTGTGTACATGAGTACACGTATATGTGCATATTTGAGTCTGTCTGTCTATCTGTCTGTTTTTTTTTTGCTGTGTAGCAACTGCTTCTGAGATTTTGAAACTTTTCAATTGGTTGGAAACGATAAAATGCAGGATTTTCTAAATAGAGAATATTCTGTATTTCAGGTAATCTCTTCTCAAACTCAGGATTTAAACAACTCTAAAGCTTCAGTAAGTTCCTAAAACTAACCACAGTAACTGTGCCCATCCCTAATGTTATAAAAGCACCTAGGGCCAGGCAGTGGTGGTACACACCTTTAATCCCAGCACTTGGAAGGCAGAGGTAGGCAGATTTCTGAGTTAGAGGCCATCCTGGTCTACAGAGTGAGTTCCAGGACAGCCAGGGCTATACAGAGAAACCCTGTTTCGAAAAATGAAAAACAAAACAAACAAGCAAGCAAACAAACAAAACAAAACAAAAAATGAATAAATAAATAAAAGCACCAAGGACTGGTGAGAGACAATCTCAGATAAGACAAGCTGTTTAGAAGACTATGTCAAACTAACTTGTCTAGAAGAGGCCCAGGGCAGCTTAGCAGGCTGAAAGAGACACAGGTTCCTAGAGCTTCCAGACACAGCTCGAGACTTGGAAGCTTCCAACTGCCAAACAGAACACATAAACTTCAATGCCTCAACCACTTTTACTGTTGATATCCTTAGCTTTGTTTATAATTGCTTCCCCATTTGAGTGAATAAATATTTTCTTCATGTCTCCCTAAGAATAGTGTTCATAATGCTTCTGTTTTGCCCTGAACTTAAAGATGAGATTTTTCAGTACTAAGAAATATTTTTTAACAAAAGGTCTTTTAGTGTAGGTTTCAAAGGCTTCTACTTAGATTCTCTACCTTAGAAGAATCAATCACTAAAATATATTTATACTCTATGTCACTCTATATTTACAACAATAACTGAGATGTTACATGTCTTCTTTTTATATATCATTTTTAACACGTGTTGAAAAATTTTTATATGTCATTTTTAACACGTGTCAAGTGATTTTTCTCCTTACTTTGCAACCTCAAGGAGGTATAGCAGCATCCTTTGACAGTGGACAAAGTTGGTACTCTTTGTGACAGTAACAAACTTCAAGCTTTGAGAACCACAGTGGGATACAAGCAGCAAGAGCTGATGCATCACTGAGCTAGTACCTGCTGCATTTCTGCATGAAGATAAAGGAATTCCGTGGTTCTTGTTGATGACATGGAGTATGCTTAGTTTATTAGTAACTCTATTGAGGGTTGGATTAGACTATAACAAATCTATTCTATACTTCTAGAGTTGTTCCTTTAGCAAATTGCATAAAAATTATCAGCTTGGAGAAATGTATACTTTTAAATGTGAAAGAGACAATTCAAATAGGTTCTATTGCACTAAAACCAAGGTTTAAGTACATTTCTGTTACTGGGTGTTTGGGAAGAGAATTTATTTTCTTGCCTTTGCTTTGTTTCATCCATCATAAAAACCAGTGTAGTCCATAGGTACTTTTTACATGTATAAAGAAAGCAACATGATAACTCTGGACATCATGGTTGCTTCTCCTTCTTCTTCTTCTTCTTCTTCTTCTTCTTCTTCTTTTTCTTCTTCTTCTTCTTCTTCTTCTTCTTCTTTATATTTATATTTTATTTTTCATTTTACTATGATAAGATTTCTCAATAATAACATTGTACAATTCAGATAAAATAGAAATGTGTCTGGGAAAGGAGATATTATAAATAAAGAAAACAATCTAATAAAAATTATTTTTTCCACCATAGTTAAGACAATTCTCTTTTGTGAATTCAAGTGGCTTGCCAAGACAATTCAGGGTCAACTGCATATCCTCCCAATAAGCATAACTATATCTTTGGATTTCATTTTACAGAAGGAATAAATACCTAAATTAATGTTTTAACATCTCCAAGGCATAGCAGAATACATGGCATAATTTCAGAAATGTGTATGGGAAAGTTATGGAACCAGCAAGCTAGTTTCTTTCCCTGCGTGCTTGTTGGTAAATGACCAGTCTACTTCCCATCCTTTTTAGAAGAATATGACATCCATTTGAATGAAGCAAAGTTCAAACAAGTGTAGCAGAAGGGATGCTTTTATTGAATGTTTGATTTGCTAAAGTTGTTCTTGCCAGTCTCATCCCCAGGATGCCACAGCATGTAGTCCTCCAGGGGGAATTTAGGATGATATTTCTTTACTTAAGGTAAACTTCTGAGAGTTAAAAATGTTTTTATCTTTAGTTGTATAGCAAAACAGAACCTGGATGAGACATTTCCCTTATATTTCTCATCTCTTTCATGGATCTCCAACAGCCTGTTCTTCTGTCTGCTAACAACAACAGCTTACCTTAGCACACTTGAGTCAGAAAGTAAAAGGGAACAATATTCTATCAGGAGGCCATTAGAATGACTGTGAGATTAAAAGAAGAAATAGCCAAGAGCACTTGAAAAGGAAACCTTGAAACATCAGCAGAAAATATGGGATATTTTTGAGGAGCTCTCTTATGCATCCCAGGACTAGTCACAATCGATGTATCTATAATGCCTAGAATCCATGTCCTAAGAAAGTACAAACAGGTGATCAGTGTGAGAATTTTCCCATTAGCTTTGTTTTCCCACCTCTAAAGAAAAAGCGAGGAAAAAGTTAGTAATGCATGGATCCCTACTAAATTTGAAAGATTCAAATCAGACAAACCATGAATGAAATACTAATTTCAATTATTTCCTTTTTATTTTTGTGTATATATTCATGAATAATAATAGAAGAAAACATTTTGTGTCCTGAGCATTATCACATGCTATTTCACAAAGCAACTATTTATTTTGTACATTTCCCCACTTCTATTATACATTACTCATACAATGCAATGGTTTAATGTTGATATTTTCACATGGGTAATTGAAACATTTTTTTGATTGATCCCAAATTTTCTGTAATTCCCTTCTCTTCTATCACAAAGTCCTATTAATAGTGCTACTTCTATAGTATTTTTACACAAAATGATTTTTATTCCACATGTGGAAGAAAATGAGATTTTTAATTTTCAAGTCATTTTGGTTAACACAAACATCTTTTTTTGTATATAACATAATTTATTCTTCAGGGATGAATAATGTTATCCTACGTGTGTGTTGCATGTATGTATGTGTTTTCATGATAGTTTCTCTATCCATTTATGCATTAATCAAGACATGGTGACTTTGTAATGTCTCTTTTGTGGATACAGCTGCAGTAAACGCGCTGAGGCAAGCAAAGCACTACTATATGCTGCCTTTTATCCCTGTGGATTGTTCCTCAGACGTGATGCAGCCAGATCATATAGTAATTCTACTTTTATTTATTTTTTTGTCTTGCTCAGAGTAATATAATTTTCTATGGACTTGCATCTTAAGATTACCAACATTCCTCTAATAAGATTTCAAATTCATGACTTTTAATTTCATCAGTTCAGTCAATGATTATTTTATCATTAATTTTATACACAGATGAATTATTTCATGATTACTGAGTCCCAGTCTCAGAGTTTGATTAACTATGTCTTGAGGAAGGCTAAGGAATTAGTGTGTAACTTTAAATAAATCTTAGGAATCATACCCTTATCTGTTTGCCTCCTGTGTTCCTCTGTGATTCACCATAAAAGAATATCTTAGGTAGCTATTGATCTTGGAATGAAAGATTCATGAGGCAGGCCTGACCTGAGCTCACAAACTTACATTGCACTCTGCTTGCTGATGTTCAGTGAAAGGAAAATTTATATATGCATTTCCCATACAACTGAGAAGTTGATTAGCATTAAAAGTGCAAATACTTGACAAATCCATGTATTAGAAAGAGTGGTGAGATAAAATTTAAAGCAAAAGATTTTAATATTCTCATCAGAAAACATTTTCAACCATTTGAACCTATTTTTTCCACTCAGTTCTATGTTACCTATCTAAGCTGTACCCATTACATAGATGTTGAAATTAAGACTCATCCTCATCATTCATGAATGAGGATGAGTCTTAATTTCAACATCTATGATCTTAATTTTATCACGATCTTAATTCTTCTGCCTGGTGGCCAAATACCTAATGGCTTCCTTGGAGATTCAAAATAATTATATTCTTCAGAGTAGATGGATAGCATTATAGGCATTTTGACCAATATGAAAGACTTGCCCATTATTTGTTCAGTAAATATTTTATTTATTTATTTTTTATTCAAACTTCACTTTTAAGATTCAAAAATTATTTAACAAGGAGACATGTAACACAATTATTAAAATAATAAGATGGATTAATTGGCAATAAAGCAACCACCTCATTTATTTAAGGAAGCAAGGGCAGACAATTCTGTTTTATGCAGCAGGAATGAAAAATTGACCTGTGATGTAACAGAAAATCAAACCCATACAATGTGCACAGTCATATTTCTCTTCCTCCAGATTTCATTTGCCTGCATAAATCAGTATGCAGAATTTCAAAAATGAATTCTATTTTGAAATGCCCTTATAATTTGTCATGAGAGAATCTTTCAAAAACAATTATTATGGCAAGTATTTTAACACTATTTTGTGCCACATTAGGCCTCTTAAAGAAAAACCAATGATAAAACCGATGTGTTAAAACTTTTGTCACCTTTATATATATGACTTCTCATAATGAGTGTCAATATCTTCCTGAAGCAAAACCTACCATTTTTGGATCTTAGTTTTAAATCCCAGTTCAAATATTTATGATTTAATACAAAGGAATGACCTATCAGTTGAGCAGCTCGTCAATTTTCTTTTATATTATTCCAAAAGTACTTATTTTTATTTTGCATAGTAGCATACACTTTCAAGTATTTGTGATGTGTAGATATAATTTTCTTGAAGATAAGCTAATTTACACTTGTGTAAATCCAATCATACAAATGAACCAATAGTGCCAATACTGCTTATTTATTTACTTTATACTTAATTATCATGTTTCATTCCTAACTCACCAATTATAAGTCACTTGAAGCCAAAATTGAAAAAAAATAATTGTTCTATCCAGTTCAAGGCCCCTGAACTTTATTTATACAGAGCCCTGGGGACATTTTATTTCATTTGAAAAAATAGCTTCTCGAACTCTTAAGCCAGGGGTAGAAAAACTACTGCCTCTGCTGCCTCTTCTTTCTCACCAAAAGACTCCATTAGATTTTTTCCACACCCATTAATTCATGTATTCAGTTTCTTTTGTATTTTTAAGTGAAGAATTGAGTGGAAGATGGCTATTTAACTGGGAGTCTGATGGTCACTGTATGTGAAGTATTTTTAAGGTCCTTAAAGGGGATGGGGAGAAATAAGATTCCTGGTATGTGTGTGCGTGCGTGCGTGTGTGTGTGTGTGTGTGTGTGTGTGTGTGTGTGTGTGTGTGTGTGAGAGAGAGAGAGAGAGAGAGAGAGAGAGAGAGAGGAACTTCAGGAAAATTGTACCAAATAACTGTCTTCTTTGCCTTCTGCGGCAATATTTTTTTTTCTGTTGATGGTCATGATAGAGGGTGGAGAAATATCCAGTATAAAATATTATAAATAAGAAATATTACGAGTTTCTGTGAACACAGATCAATTACTAAGTTATAATTCTGGAGATGAGAAGGCCAATATGGGTCTCGCATGTCTAAGTTTAGAGTCACAGGGCAATGCCCCTATCTCAGTACTTTAGAACCTGTTTACCTGTTCTGATCTGCAGAACTCAAAGACTCCATTCTCTATGATTTTCCTTTTCCCTGCCTTCAAATTCAGAAGTGTGGAGTGTCTGAATATTCTTCATAGACAAACCAGAAAATATCCTTCACATCTGGGGTTCAGAATAGTAAACTGTTTTCACTTAAATCTAATGAAAGTCTCCTCATCCCAACTAATATTGCATAATAACACGTGAAAATATATATTTTATATAGTATAGTACATGAATATATTCCAAGGATCATGTTGGAAGCCATTATTTCATCGACAATGATCATTATAATCTAGTCAAGAAAAAATATTGTACATCAGACTTAAAAATTTTGGTGAGAGATATGAATTTCCTTTCAGTCCATCCACATATCATTTTATACTCTCACCTACATATTAGCTTTCATAAAAATGAAATTCAGTGGAGCCCAAAAGAGTATCTGATGATTTGTCTTATTATATAACATAGGAAATAAATTAAGTTAAATGTTTTTCATTTATTTTTCCGTCTGTGTTTTTTTATTACTTTTCTTTTCTCTGACAATCTTTGTCTCTCTCTGTCACAGAAAATAATCCTTTATTTCTATGCAACTAATTGTGTCAAAACCTATCCCCCCAAATAATTTATATTCTCAGGAGTATGGGATCAAAGTACTAGGCATATCCTAAGAACAGTAAAATAGACTCTCCAAGTTACATTTAATTTTTAAACAGTAAGGTCAAAAGGAAAAAAAATATTTGACATATTGAAACTGAGAAAATGATTCATTTTGTTGTGTTTTTAAAAGTTGAATATGATTACTCCTTTAATTCAAGCTGTGCTCATTTATTCATTGGTTTATGTATTTTTTAAAATTTTTATATGCGTAATATATATTATGTATGCTATTTCACTAATCCCCTGTAAAATACTACCTCTTTTTTGATATTTTATTTATTTACATTTCAAATGTTATCCTCTTTCTTGGTTCTCCCTCTGGATACTCTCTATCCTATCCTCCCTCCCCCTGCTTCTGTGAAGGTGTTCCTTCACTCCCATACTCCCACATTCTTGCCCTGGCATTCTCCTACACTGTGGCAATGAACCTTCAGACGACCAAAGGCCTCTCCTCCCATTAATGTCTGACAATATTAACTCTTATTCTCCTCCTAAGCCATCAACTGTCTTTTTCCAAAATCCCTTTCTTATTTTCATAACTACACAGAGAACCTTAATTAAATGCAGAGATTTTGTCCCATATGCAGTGATCCAATGACTTTCCTTAACCGTGTTCTCGATTTGAAATGATTACATTCTTTCACACCTGAACATTCTCTTCTCAAATTCTTATGATGGCATTCAAGATGTACTTATTCAAGATGTATTACAGTTTAGTATATTTCATCCCACAGTATGCATTTTTAAAATTCTAAAAAAACATACTAACTATGCATCTATGTGTTAATTAAAATGATTAAATAGACAATACACTAAAAAAAATGTGGTTATATTTCAGAGTAACATTGTACATAAAAGAAGAAATAAGCCAGAATTTTCCACTTGCCATTCCATGTGTTTGAACAATATTCTCTCCATTAACACATCACTTATATATAACTATGTAATCATACATATTTGATAAATGTTTTTAAAGAACTATAAAGTCTTTACAAAAGCTGAAAAAACAAATATTCATGAAACTGTTATGAAAGCATATGTATTATATATATAAAGAATAAACTAAGAATTTTTAGGATTATGCTAATATGCAGAGTGCTTATGCAGAAAAATAGGCCTCAGTGGTTAAGCAGTGTTTCCGGATTCTGAAACTTCTACCTGAATATTAAATATCACTGAAACACGTACACATACAAACACATATCATATGTATGTACTATGTATGTTTTTGTTTCATGGATCATTTCTCTGTTTCTCCCAGTGGAAGTTGTTATTACTTGTAGTATTTTGGTGGCTTGTTTAAAATGTTTCTTCAACAAAAACAGGCGAGGGAGCTTCTTTATCACTGATCAGGAGCTTTTTAGTGTCGTTTCCCTCAGATTTCTCTGTCTATCTGGTGTGGAAATATTTGATGCTCTTGAGTGGTCATTCTCTTATTTTTATTGGCTCATCAGTCCAATACCATGATTAATGTCACTGAAATAGAATTTAAAGACTTAATTACATCTTGATATCCACATGTTTCAGACATCATGTTTAAAAGAGTGAACACATTTTTCTTTTGAATTTAAATATATTAGGGTCATGAAATTTGAAACAATCATTGAAACTGAAAGATTGACAAACTGAGTGTATGTTTGAGAAATAAACTTCATTCCATTTTTGTCCTCTATAGAAAAAATACAATGTGCATTTAAGAAATACACATATTTTCAAAGAATGAGATAAACTATTTAAGCTTTAGAATAATTACAGACACTTTAAAAAGCTCCAATATATTCATTTGATAGTAATGATAAACCTGAGAAACCTAAATATAAATTTTAAATATAAGGGTGCATTTTTTATTTTTAATGATATTGTTTCATGATGAAATTATAAATATGACTGCTAAAAGTTACAGTCTTATAAGTACATTTCTAGAGATGAACATGATATTTCTATTTTACCAAGATTGTGGTCAAATATTATATAAACTAAAAATGAAATTGAACAGTGAAAACGATTACAAATAGTTGGGGAATGAATCAGCTATTGAAGTGTTCTTATTGGGATGGTCTTTCTGCCTTGACTTTATTGAGATGCTTTAATTTATAAATATTACCAGAGTTCCTAAATGGAACTAATTTGGTAGTTTCATCATCCTCTGTTATATTTTGACAAATGTCAGCATATAAAGAAATAGATCCTTTCATTTTACAATTTAGACAGACTGACTGTAAGGATATTATATCAATATTACAAAACAATGTAGATTATCTAGCTTCATCTCTAATACAGGGTTTATGTCCTACAAGGAAAACTAGTGCAACATGTCCCTGATACAGTTCAACCTTCTGAAAAGGGGGCAGAGTTGTGAGCTGGGACATGGAGCAAAGGGCATGGGCTGTAGTTGTTGGCTGTTGGCTGTGCTTCAACGGGACTTGGTAGGCAAGAGCTTTGGGGCAGTGCAGGTGTCTTATCTGGTGTCCCTGTTGCAACCTGATTCCATGAAAGTGGTGATCTGTGGGCCTCAGAATTCAATATTCTTAAATTTAACACCAATTCTACCAGTTCTACCCCTCTAAAATACATTAAAAGTTTTTTTACCATGTTTTTATTTATTTTATTAATAGGATAAGTATTTTCACATATGATGTTCCTGGACCAAAATACTTGCTTCCCATTTAACAAAAAGTTGCTCGAGTTTTCTTTATCCTTAAAATATAAAGAGTTGTCTCAATAAGAACAGTCACAAGAAACAAAACAGAATAATTTTAGAATTGTTAACTACAACAGCAGTATTACAATTTTTACGACTATTGTCTTAAATTGTTGATGTGACTTTATTTGTCATTCTTTAGTTTTTATTAAACATCAAAATTAATAAACCAAAAATAATTCAAATACATCATGTTTGCAACTAAATACTGTTTGAAAAGATGTGTAGGTACTTTTCATTTGTCTTTTGTTTGTCTTTAAGGGCTAATAACATGTCATAGTAGACTCCGAATCTCCTCCTTTCCATTACCATCAGGTCTATATTTTGGTTGATATACAACAAAATACCAGAGGTACACATAGCTTTGCCTCCTCCTGAAACTTTCATCTTTGTGTGAATTAAAAACAAGCAAACAAGAGATATTTAAGATAATTTACAAGTGACAATCAGGTAGAATGAAAGGTAGATATTGCATATGCATATTTTATTTTTAACATCTTTAAATGTTTTAAAGCATTTTATATGCGTCTGCGTGGCTTGATATATGTATGTGCATCACTTACAAGCAGAAGTTGCAGGATGTCAAACAAAGGTACAGGACTATGTAGAACTGCAGTTACAGGTGGCTGGCTGTGAGTTGTTAAATTGATGATGGAAAAAAAAGAAAAAGAAAAATCTATATCAAAACCAAGAACTGTAACTACCCATAACTCCAGTCACTTCTAAAGCTCCAAATAATGACTTTAAAAATGAAAAAGCCCACAAAAACTTTTAAGATTTTTTTTATTTCCATTTTATGTATATGCGTGTTTTGCCTGCATACAGTGTACAAGCATTGACCACAGAGGCCAGAGAAAGTAGATACACACACTCCTGGAACAAAAGCTGCACACAGCCATGAGCAGCC
Organism: Mastomys coucha; assembly: GCF_008632895.1. Classification (NCBI taxonomy): domain Eukaryota; kingdom Metazoa; phylum Chordata; class Mammalia; order Rodentia; family Muridae; genus Mastomys; species Mastomys coucha. The sequence goes on from NW_022196915.1 coordinate 79,793,075, forward strand.
TGGTAGGTTCTAGGAATCAAATTCAGGTCCTTTGTTAGGGCAGAAATTATTCTTCCTCACTGAGACATTTCTCCTGCTCTGTACTTCCTTTTCCAATAGATGGCATAAAGAAAATAAATGTATCAAAAATATAAGGGAGTCTGTTTTAAACATTGATGGAGAAATCACCTGAGTAAGAATCATGAGAAGTAACAGTGACCTTCTCAGCCACATGGAGAGAGAGTGTTACTATATACAACCAAATCCCCAGGAAAACAATCACAGGCACAGTTGTTTGAGAAGACATTCTGCATTTGTCCATGTCAATGGCAGACTGATTGCTTCTTGAAAAATACTTACATCACTAGCTAGCTTTTCTAGTTTGTAGCTATTGCTATTAATAATATTTATGTTTGGATTTTCTTTTTTGTTTATTGAGAGGTTACTCACATTTATGGTAGTGGCTGTATAAAAAAATACTTCTGTTTTTTCTTTAATTAATGCACTATTATTTTGTTTTCTTTTGCTTGCCATAGGCATTGACAGCTTATTAAAACAGTGGGTTTACTTCATTAACAGGTTAAAAAAAAAGGACTTTGCCTGTTCTTTAAAACAGAACTATACAATATTTAAGGCTTGTTGGAGGTGACAAAAATGTCAATACTTCACTGTAAAAATAAATGTGAAAATAGTACTGTAGTTTACATTCTCTTTAGAAAATCTGAATATTCATAAAAAATTACACCAATAACAACTAAAAATAAAGATAGAGCATGAGTTTAAATTTGCAAAATGTGCAATTTCAAAGATACGTTTAGTAACACAGGACCGAGGTCTGTATCTGTATATGCATGTGGATAGATATATGTAGTCATATATGTTGCATATTAAATTGTAATACCTTATTTTCCCAAGATACCTCACTTATCTGGAAGTCACAGTCATCAATTTCATAAAATTTGTAGAAAAGAAAAAAGAACAGAAGGCAAAAAAATATAAATTAATGTTTAGGGATTACCCAATGCCAATAAAAACCAACACTATACTGTTCTTTCATTTAAATGACTTATTACCTAGTGACTATGGAGCTTTGCAGCAAGCCATGTAGGTATTTTTCTCACTATGTTGATATCCTTCTCATTGTTCACTCCCTGGTATGGAAAGTCTTATGAAATTTCAGATTGTGAAAATTTCTAATGAGCACGAATATCTGTGATTGGATCTGTTTTGAATATGTTCATTTTACTTCCCTGAGTGGAACAAATTTTTCACTGCTGCTGTCTTCATGAGGTCAAATTATGAGATATATTTCATAATCTAAGCATTGGCCATCTCTATAAGCTCTTGACCTGGAGCCAAGGCCTTGAGGGAGTTAACATTTTGGTTAGTTTTAGTTAGTTTTAGCCTGATTTTCCCTCATTAAGAGACTGGAATTCTCAGTCCCATGGCCACTTTGTGCTCAGTCTGTGGCACAACCTGTGTTCCCCTTGTGATCTTTGCAAGATCTTCTTCTTTTTTTTTGGTTTTTTTTTTTTTTGGTTTTTTGGAGGCAGGGTTTCTCTGTGTAGCTCTGGCTGTCCTGGAACTCTGTAGACCAGGCTGGCCTTGAACTCAGAACTCAGAAATCCACCTGCCTCTCCCTCCTAAGTGCTGGGATTAAAGGCGTGCGCCTAGCATGCAAGATCTTCTGATCCCAACTTTTCCATCTTCTTTATATTTCCACCCTTGGACCTCCCTCCAAAATTACATATACACTGTACCCTTCCTCATTTTGTGCTCTGAAGAATATTGTGCCTACTCGAATATGATTATCTCCTGCTAGGTAAAATTCTTATGCTAATTGATCCACATCAACTAGAGGATTAATTCTCATAACAATGCTGAAACAGAGAAAACCCTTTTAAATGTGATGGAAAAATTACAGAATTTTAATTGTTCATTCTTCAGCTTGATGAAGAATCTCTTGTTCCTCTCATTGCCTAATAGAATCTCAGATAGTTGTTTTGAACATTTCTACACTGGACCTTTAAAATGACCTGTGATTACTTATCTGCCTTATTTCTTCAGAATATAGGAAACTAGTGTAGAAGACTTTGAAAGTCTTCATCTCTGTTCCTTTGTCCTTTAAGTCACACTCACATATCTGCTTTGAATGGATGTCGTGGTTAATTGATGAGCAGGATGCTTCCAATGGCTTACTTCTGCAGGTGGATGTTCTGCCCTTTACAATGAGGCTTGAACATCTCTGCTAAGGCATCTGTAAAACTCCTGTAATGGTGCTGACTCATTGAACATGTAGATAGCAATCAGCATTGAGATGTTAGGCTTTACTGTTAAATATAGATTCTAAGTGGAAAGTGCCCAGTAAAAGCTTTATGAAAAATGTAGGTAATATTATCTGCAACTATGTTGTCATCTGTCAACAGTATTCAAGGTCCTGATCCAGTCTTCCCATAATCTTGGACTCTTATTCATGGAATTACAATAAAGGCTTAAACGATTTTGCAAATTAGCAAGGAAAGTTTACTCAAAAGACAAGCAATATTAAGTAGCAGTGAATTTGTTAAACTATTTTGGCTTCCAGCAGGTTGAGTTTGCAACAATCTGCCAGAGCCCTCTGGATTCTTTGAAAGACACACACACACACACACACACACACACACACACACAAACACACACACAAGCTAATTTTTTTTTACATTTATTTTCATTGGTTATTTTATTTATTTACATTTCAAATGTTATCCCCCTTCCTGGTTTTCCCTCTGCAAACCTCCTATTCCCTTCACCCCTCCCCCTTGTTTCTATGAGAAAACTCAACCACCCACCCACCCACTCCTGCCTCACAACCCTAGCATTTACCTACTTTGGGGCATCAAGTAGGACCAAGGGCCTCCCCCTCCCATTGATGCCAGGTAAGGCCATCCTCTGCTACATAACAGGGAGCCGAAATAAGAAAAAAGATTAGCACCAATCTCCAACCATAATATACATTAAAAAGAAGCAAAATTGGGCACAGGAGTGAACCAAATGGGTGAGAATACTTAAGGGATTCATTTCTGTTTGAGCCTATCTTTTAATTTGTCCAAGAGAAAAAGGGTATTTTCGTTTTGGTTTGCTTTGGTTTTTGTTTTTTAATGAGGCTTAACTCGTTGAGGTTACCTGCTTTAATAAGCAAGTTTAGGTTATTAAAACCCCTTGCACATTGTATAGACCTCTCCCATAATATACTTTATCTGATGAACTCCTAGGTGAAGTTAAATCTACTGGTAGATATGTATTCTGGGCAAATTTTACTATCACATTTTTTTTTCTCTTTTATTCAGAGGTTCCAGAGGTATGCAGCACCTAATGTTGATGTCTTTGAGTCTTACTTTTTTTTTTTTTTTCAAAATTGTTCTTTGGGATTAGGCTGTAATGAAATTAGTTCCATAATATTTGATCTCATTTAGGGGTAGATGAGATTTTTACAATTAAAGAAGTACTTGAGGTGATTTCAATCCTATTTGGAATATACTTCAATTGCATTAGAAAACACAAAAAAACAAGATCATGAAAATAGAACATTTAGTGAATGAATGTGGTTATTAAAGGCTTCTAAAATTATCTGATTTCCATGTAACTCTGAATTTGTGTATATACAATAGCTAAGATTACATTTTATTAAACTCCTTGGCCTAATTATTTAACCTTTAATGAACTAAACTTCTGAGTTTAAATTCAGTTCATCAAATAAAATTTTGAGTAGAGATGGAATCATACTCAAAACATAAACCATCCAAAAGTCAATTTGCACATTAGCTATTCAATTTCCTCTCAGTCCTCAATTTATTAAAATGAATTCTTAGGTGCTATAACCAAACATGTGTTATTCTTTTTTTTTTTCTTTTTTTAGCAGCATATATCTCTGGATAAGGATATTCAGCATTTCTTTCCTCAGAACATCTTAAAGTTCAGCTGCTATTTCATATATTTTCTAAGATGTTTATTAAAAATATCCTGGGAAAGCTATCCTTGAGGATAAAATTTGACTTTTAATATTAAGAAACAATTGCACTTCCTGTTGAAAGGAACAAAATCCAGTAATGGTCCAAAATTCACTGTGCTTAAAGAAGTGGTCAAGGTTCACTACTGAATTGAATTGAAGGGATATGATTTGGTATAATCTATCTCCAAGAGCTGGTACTCTTAAACAGGTAGCCTTTGGGAGCAGGAATTCAAAAGAAGGATTAATATATTCATCTCTGTTCATCCACAATCTAGTTAGTGACAGCAAATTCTTAATCCCATATCAGGTAATTTTGGCTTCAGGTTAAGAGAAAAAAAAAACAAAGAGGATGCTAAGTTGATTTCTGAGATCTGCACAGCAATAAACTGCTAGAATATAAGAGCAGTGGGTGGTCTTCATTTTGTTTGTGGCAATCAGAGATAGGGTTGGGATTCTGAGAACCAGGAAAACAGCCAAAGGCACAAACGTCCATATGATTACTGCTCAGTTGGAGCATACATGGGAACAGCAAACATAATTATGGCAGCTGGCTTTATACATGGACTGCATCTCTCTGTTATTCATAGTTTTCTCATATTATGTAAATGTGTTTCATTATATGCTTCTGTTATAAGTCATTTTTATACTGTCTTGAACAAAATTTAATGAAGCCAGCTTTCTATGGAAGTTGACAGATTTTATCTGGGCAGATTCCTGTTAGCCTTTTATATTTTACCATGATTTAGAAAGTTTTACTCTTTTCTTACACTCTTTCCTGGAAAAAAAAAAAACATTTAAAAAAATAGACTCAAGTAATGTACTAATGTGTATGGATCAAGCTGGCAAGGCATGCAATGTTAGAGTAGTGACATCATGTAGTACTTAGAAACAGGCTTTGCTATGTGCAGATGGATACAGCCAGTGCTATATTCTGTGGGGGGAGGAATCGTATAAACAGACTAAGCTCTTATGCTTAGCAGAATATAGTTTGTTTCTTTTTTCCTTCCTTTTTAAGTTTCCTTTTTTCTTTTATACTGAGAGTTTATACTGTATATTTTGATCCCGTTCACCCCTCTCCCCTAGCTCTTCCCTACCGTTACCCATTTACCCGCCTTGGTGCCGCCGTTAACTTTGTAAAAGGTTATCAAGTCTAATCAGCATTGTCCATACACATTTGGATGTATTCTTACTACTGGAATGTTCTCTAGTTACACTCTGAGAGAATACTGGCTCACCCCTATTTCAGAAGCCATGGACTCCCAATAACTACTTAGTATTAGTGAAAGTACCTTGGACATCCCAGGTCTCGCATATGCTGCCACAAACACTCTAAGTTCATCCAGAAGGCACGTTTTGCTTGCAGTCATCCACTGATTCTGACACTTAGAACTTTGTGTCTCCTTTTCCATGTTGATTCTCCTGATCCTTGGAAGTAGAGGGTGTGGTATAAATACCCTTTATATGATGGAACAGTCTTCGGTTTGCCATTCATGGCATCTTGACCAGTTAGGGCTTGCTGCCAATTACAGAAGGCACCTCTTTAAAGAGGGCTGAGAGATGCCTCATTTATGCAAATTATACACCTGGATCTAAGTTTATATCCATATTCTAGAAGTAAGTATTTATATTCTCTTAAATATTATGAGCAAATGTGTACATGCTGTGAGTTTGTATAGGTATAACAGGGACAGGTGAGGACTGTATTAGATTTGAGCACTGCATGCATTTTCTTTTTTTTTGTTCTCTTTTTTTGTTTTGTTTTTTTGTTTGTTTCTTTGTTTCTTTTTAGTTTTTATGAGACAGGGTTTCTCTGTGTCTCCTTGGCTGTCCTGGAACTCACTCTGTAGATCAGGCTGGCCTCGAACTCAGAAATCTGCCTGCCTCTGCCTCCCAAGTGCTGGGATTGAAGGCGTGCGCCACCACCGTCTGGCCCGAGCAGTGCATTTTCAACCATGTACTAAGTCAGCCTTAATACCCATGTTTGTTTAAGGAATGATAATCTTTGGAGAAACTGAAGAAGTTTGTGAAAGGGAAGCTTATAAGGTCAGAAATGGTGTAAAGTGAACAGAAATATTTTTGAAGAGGAATTACGACAACAACAAGTTTGGGAAAGAATGTTTACTAAAGATTAAAAGAGTAGTCACAGAGACTTGTTTCAAAATTTACATTATCAAGGGGAAAAAAATCCTGTTTCTCATTTCTGTGATTACTCATGGTATATATCAGCCATCAGGAGAAGCTCTAATTGGGATGTACAGTAAATATTGAAATTAATTAATTAATGAAAAACCTCAATATCCATAAATTGAGCACCTATCTAAAGAAAAGCAGCTTTCGCTGCTATAGGTGAACCACATTTATACTCTCTCCTTTTCATAGCTCTCTACTATTCCCATTCTTATTCAATTAGACTCTAATCCTGAAATTGGCCAGGACATACAGGTAAAGCAATACTGATAACTCCTTTCTTACTCTTCTACCTACTCCAAAACAGAAAAAGATAATGGTTTCATGTTTGGCCTGGAAGGGGGAAGGTGTTTGTTTGTTTCTTTGTTTGTTTTAATATTGTTTGTTTTCCAGATCATGTAACTGCCACGCCTACAGGCCTTTGAACATGTTTGTATTCTCTCAGAGAATTTTGCTAGGTGAGACTTGGTCTCAGTTAACACTTCCCCGCTCCTGAAGAACTACTTTTGTCTTCTGAAAGGGCTGCCATTTCTAACAAATGGCCTTTCTGTCCCCTCGAGAAAGTATGGGATGCTTTCTCTTCTAGATTTGTATCCTCTTTAGTTTTGAACACTGATCATTTTGTTGCTTTTTAAACGTTTAAGGTACGTATTTGTGGAGTAGACAATTTGATGATATTCTTCTATGTCACCAGTTCATTTTTGATGTAAGGTATATGTATTAACCAAACATATAAGCCCTACATTTTTTAGAGTACTGGTTATTTATCATATATTTACAGCAGGTGTTGGTTAGTGAGGTACTCGGTGATACTGTTACAGAGGCATCTGTTCTACAAGTTTGCTGGAATTTTTTTCTGACCCTCACACTAAACCAAATATGCACATGTTTATGTTAAAATAAATATACCAGAAAGTATTGTTCTAATATTGTTGTAGGGTTTTTATTAAAGTTTCTATTTGTCTTAAGTTTGGTTGTATAGTCTCTTAAAATAGAATTATTACTTCTGTGCATTATTTGAGTTATTAGCAGCAGTAATGACCCATATTAACTTGTGAGATTTTAATGACTCTAAAAATGAAGTATTTTCACATTATTTAACATGACATAAGGTGTCCTAAATATAATAATTGACTATTTCCTTTCTGCTGTGAAATAAGTTGAGGTACTTTACCATCTTATTCTGCAATATATTAATAAACTATATGTATAAAATAAATATATATACCATAAAAGATTATGGAACAAACTGTGTTGATTTCCTGATAATGATTCTTCAAATGATCATTTTCTAAGCTAAAATTCAAAATCCACATTTTGGTTGCCTTAATCATCATCTTCCTCTTATAAGATGTGCTTTCTGAACTACCACAATTGCATTTCCCTGCTGTAGTAGGAATTTAGAATGTCAATACACAACTTAATACAAATGTCCAGTTTTATTAATGCCAAAACACACTGCATGCTGCATGTAACTCATTGACACCCTGTTGCGTGTGAGGTCAATATATATATGAATATCTTGCTTCATAGATGTTTCTCTCTGTTTTACACTTTTCTGGCTTGTGAAACATGGAGGTAATTGATAACTTCCTTTGACAGGACTAGTTTTTATTTCCACCCTTGTTTATTCCCACCCCTTCTTTTATTTTTTTCTACTGTTTATTGATTGCATCATCATATATGTATACAATAAAACACAGTAACATCCAACTCTTCATTTTTTCCCTTTAACTCCCTCCCCCTGTCCCCCAACTTCTCAATCCAACTTCATGTCCTTTGCATAGTGTGCATGTCTTATAATCCAACATTGTAATAAATATTACCTATATATGCATGGGTGTTGAGCCATCTTCAGACATATGTGAAACTGACTAGCAGATGCATCCTTAAGGAAGAGTGTTTCTCCGTCTCCCAATACCTCTAAGTCACCATCTTCATAAGAGATTGATCTATATAGAGACTCTCTTTCTATGCATGAATCTTGGCTGCTGTACCTTATGCAAATCTCACTCAGATAATTACAGCTTAAATTAGTTTATGAGTAAAACATCTATGCTATGTTCAGCAGGCACAACACTCCTTTCCACTATTTTCTCTCTTACCATTCTTCCCAACTTAACAGTGGGTGAAGGGTGCAGAGAGTTGTTAAAGATACTCCACTTAGAGGACACAGTCAGTTATTCTCAGCACTCTGACCAGTTTTGTATTACTGCATCAACTGCTACACACTAAAAAAAAGAAACTTATCTGACTAAGTTTGACAACAACCAATGTCTATGGATACAAACATACATATTTAGAAGGCAATCTTACAATTTAAATATTTAACATAATAATAATAGTATCAGATTCCACTCTTGGTCCTAAGACCTCTCCAGCCATGAACTTTGAAGCATAGTACCAGGTATAAAATTGCTTCCTGTATTGCAAGCCTCAAATACAATGAGAAAATGGTTAGTTATCCCATAACTTTCACACCACTTGCGTCAACGGACACTCTTTTCTGGGCAAGTCCCTATTGTAGACTTCAGCATCCAGTGCTGGATAAAACTTACATGGATTTTCACCAACATCAGCTTGTATGGCACCTTATGGCATTACAAAAGGTGGCTCGAGCCACCCGTTTAGATTGAAGTTTACGTATTTTCTGCAATCAAGGTATGTTCAGTCCATCCTCTCGTAATAAAAGGACAGAAGTAAACCTTCATAATTTTCACTAGTCTGCTAAGGCAATAGTAAAAGATCATTTTTCCCTTGCAGCTCTGAAAAGTGAAATTCACAATTTAGGTTGCCCCAAGTGTTGTTCATAATAAGATCTTTCTGATATGAACACAGTTACCATTAGCAAAGTCTCCTCCAAAAGGGTTGGTTCCTGTCCATGTATGAGTTTCATCTCACTAGATTTTTGGATTAGAATCTAACTCTCATAACTTCTTTAAAACATAACCATCTCTTTTGAGTCATATTTCAAAATTAATATATGTTATAAATTAGGTTATGAGGTACGAGTTATCAGGGAGAAATTATTCACTCCATAAGTTACGTTTTCATAAATATACTCCATCTTGCTGGAAGCCCTACTAGTTAAACACTTAGATCATTCCATAATTGTGTTAAGAGGATTGTTGATGTAGTTTAGTATGACTTCTTTTTAAATTTGCATAAATTATTATAATTAAAGCACAATTCTGTAGATGTTTGAAACACTGCTGGTTATCTGTGTACATTAATGAAAATGCCATGTAGAGGCATTCTTTATAATATATATTGTCAACACATATAGCCCATCCATGAAACCAATTCATTATATCTGAAGAAATTTTGAACACTAGTTTTTGAAGGCTTTCCAGATTACAGTATCCTATGTAGAAATTCAGACCAAGAATTTAGGCGGACTTTATACTCTAGTGTATTGAATGGCCATGAATTGAACTGCAAGTCATCAATAATACCAAATATATCATGTGAATATTTTTCCTAAGAAAAAGATTTCCATGTGTAACACTGGTTGTTTATCACAGAACAAGGCAGAAATTAAGTTGTATAAATGTATTTATAAGCTGAATGAACAGATTTTTTGTGAGGTTTTATTTAATTAATTAATTTATTTATTCATTTATTCTGTTACACATTTCAAACGCTGTTTGCCCTCCCTTTGTGTCCCTCTGTTTATTGCCCCTCCCCTTCGCCTCTGAGAGGATGAGAACCTTTCTGGATATCCCCCACAACTCTGGCACATAAGTCTCTGACTCATTAGGCATATTAAATCTATGGCAGATTAGGCACATTCTCTCTAGATGAGGCCATACAGGGCATCGATGAAAACTGAACTGCGTCTCTGCTACATTATATGGCAGAATAACTCATTCCAGCCAGTGTATGCTATTTGGTTGGTGGTTCAGATTCTGAAGGCTCCCAGGGACCCAGGTTTGTTGACTCTGTTGGTTACCATCTACTTCTGGGCTTCAATCCTTCCCCCAACTCTTCCATAAAGGTTTCAAGTTTGGCCGGTTATTGGCTGGCCTTTGTTTCAGTCTCTGCTCCATCTCTGCATTTTGTTTAGGCAGAACTAATTTGGGGTTTGTAGTTTAGAGGTAGGTTGGTGTTCCTATTCTTCCACTGAGGGTCCTGCCCGACTACTGGAGGTAGGCACTTCAGGTTTTGTGTTCCTACTCTTAGACATCTCAGCTCACATCACCTGAATGGACTCTGAGGACTTTCCCTATCCCAGGTCTCTGGGACTTCCCAGAGATTCTTCCCTCCTCCTTCTATCTCAGGCATATTTCCATCCATTCTTCTGGCTTACTGGACCTCTCTCCTGTCGAATCCTGCACCTGATCCTTCTTCTCCATTTCTCTACACTCTACCTCCCTCACTCAACCGCCTATGACTACTGATGTGTCCCCCTCTACGTGTTACTCAAACATCTTTGCTTGGCCCTTCCTTCTCATTTAACTTTGGGTTTGTGGGGTGTATCATAGGTATTTGTACTTTATGGCTAACATCCACTTATCATACATTTTGGGTCTAGTTCCATCCATTTGCCTGCAAACTCATGGTGAATGAACAGATTAAAAAAGACAATGAAAACATACTTTGAAAAGAAAAACTGGACTTATAATAGGTAATAAATAAATTTTATTATTCTTTAACACATGGTAGACATGGGGACAAAAATATAGTAAGTGGACAAAGTAGGGGGTGTGGGGAAGCATCAGATATGGTACTCTCAGAGAACTCTGAGCTGGAACTGGCAATACCAACATAACTGAACAGAAAGGCATCTGCATGCTCTTCATATGCTTTCCTGACTGTTTCTAGGAGTTTCATGATGCCAGGGATCTCCAACTCTAATGTCATGTTGTGAACTGATGGGAATCCATATGATGTCTAGACCAGGGGACACCAGTTGTGTTCATTCCACAGTTCCACACCTTTCATTTATAAATGACTGGGGAACTTGTCAGGTAGGTTGAACACATAGCACAGATGGCTGACAAGGAACAGCACATTTCTTATATTATTGTTGACATACTGTGGTTACTGAACAAAGATTCATGCTCTTTCAAGGAAAGAAGTACATTGGAGACTAGGGATTTTAAATCAGCAAGGAAAAGAAAATAAGACAACAGTTGCAGCCTTTGACAACTTAATGAAAGAAAATGATATAAAAGCAATGGTTGACTTTGAGCAAATAAAGGTAGATTCCAGAAAAGATAAATATTTGATACTAATACCTAGAAGAGAATTGGTATGTAACAAAGGCTTCTTGCCTGGTTACACAATATTTTTAATAGTTAAAAGTCATATTTGGAAATAAAGTAACATACATTAGAAAATATATTTTTCAACATAAGATCAATGTTTGCCTTTAATCGGAAACAAGTGATCCTTTGAATCTTAAATTGAGAAGCAAATGAATCTGACCTTCTCAGTAGATTAGTAATAGGATATAAAAATGTTAACTTCTAGCATACAGCAGCATTAAATTCAAGTGAATCCACTGGTGACTACACATTACAATATCCAACAGCTCTTTCAATAGCCTAAGTGAAATTACTTCATAGTCCCAGTTCAATTTTCAAACATAGATGACACATAAATAGAAAACATGAGTCAATTAGTGAGTCTGTCTTCAGCTGCGTCAACACATTAAAGGAACATTTTTCTCATCCTAAAAGAGACAAGAGACATGTAATGCAGATGGGAAGCATTTCTTTGTCATTCTGGAAGAGTTATCAGAAAAAAAGACTTTTAAATTAGAAAAGTTGTTAGCAGTTAAAAATGTGAACATTGTTGCTAAATTCGTATTTGTCTCATTTGGTTTTTAACACTTCGATAACTCCATTGCTGATGCTTCTTCATAAGAATACGTGAAATTCTTCACTTAGTAAATTGTTCTGCTTCTAGGTAAATGAATAATAGAGTTCCAAGCAGAAGCTTATCATTACGAAATAACTTCTACTGATGCCAATCAGGATGGCTTTGAAGTGAAAGAAATAGCTTTATTGCACAGAGAAATGACTGACTCATTTACTTCTGTCCAGTATCCACATATAGTAGATATTACCTATTTTTTAATATATGTGTATTCACATTTATTCTTATTTATATTTAGCATGACAAAAAATCCCTACATTAAAATGGGATACTTGGTTCATATTAAATCATTCCAAAGTATATATACTTTGAAACAAATTAGATTAGATTTTCTGACTCTTTCTGTCAGTGGTGGCATATGCCTTTAATCCCAGTACTTGGGAGGTAAAAGCAGGCAGATTTCTGGGTTCAAGGCCAGTCTTGTCTACAGAGTAAGTTCCAGGACAGCCAGGGATACACAGAGAAACCCTGTCTCAAAAAACCAAAAAGTCGCTTAAGATTAGGTGCATCTTCTTTCACAGGCCAGATCTGGCAGTTCTCTGCTGTACATGTGTTGGGGACCGCATATCAGATGGTTTATGCTGCCTGGCTGGTGGTCCAGTTTCTGAGAGATCTCAGGGGTCCAGGTTAATTGATAATGCTGGTCCTCCTACAGGGTTGCCTTCCTCCTCAGCTTCTTCCAGCCTTTCCCTAACTCAACCTCAGGAGTCAGCAGCTTCTGCCCATTGGTTGGATGCAAATATCTGCATCTGACTCTTTCAGCTGCTAGTTGGGTCTTTCAGAGGGCATTTATGATAAGCCTCTTCAAGTATTTTTTTTTAATATCCTTTATTATATCACCCTGTATGGAGGATTTGGAGTACTGTATGTTTATTTATTTCAGAACTTGAAAGTTTTCAAATTATGATTTTGTGTACAAACATCTTCAGCTTGTACTTGGGGTATTATAGTGTTCTGTGATGTACCGGCAGAAAAGAGTGCCTCATTAAGACTACAATGTTATTTACAATTTAAACCATGACAGATATTGTCACTCTCACTATTATTTCTGCAATTATGACCACAACTGAATGACTTGCTGCAATGCATATTTATTTCTGAAATTGTGGTCAAATACATGACCTCCAACATAAATTTGTAAAACAGAGCTAGGTCTTCTTGACCCTTCAGAGAATGCACTTCTTCAGGTTGTTACACTTCTCTCTACTTTAGCTTGTGATTTGCTTATTGTACCTATTTGTCCTACTAAACCTTTACCCAGGACTCTGTTGTTTTAGAGTCCATGATCACAAGTTAATATGCCACTTTAAGCCATCTCTCATAGTCACACCAGTAAAACTTCTTTTATCCCACAAGCTAACATGTACAGGTTATAGAAGTCATGAGTTCACCTCATATAGAACCTTAACATTATATGTGACAATTTTAATGTTTTGTCCAGCTGTGAACATCTCAAACTCTGGCTATTACAAATTTCACCTCTCAAAGACATATTTCCTCTCCACTCTGTTAAAAGAATAAATATTACATTGAATGGAAAGTTGCAAATTTTGAACAATTGTTTCATAATGTATAGTCATTGCTCTGAAATAAAAAGATACAATTATCTTATGTTTTGCTAATATTGCTTTACATTGCTTTCTTCAGTGAGTATGACACATATTAGAACATTCACTTTTTAGTACTGACTAATGTCCTATAATTAAGTTTTGAATATGTTCAAGGCATTTTGCAGTCTAAGTATCACTAGACTAATTTCTATGTTCATGTCACCAAAATATTTCTATAATTACTAACATTGTCTTTCTGAGGTCACACATTGCACATTTTCAAAGTATGTGGCTTTCTTTTCAGGACTTTCAAATTGAAATTATTATGGGACACCTTTTATATTGCACTACTAGAACCTGGTCTTTAGGAGGATATTCAACATTCTGTTAATCTTTTAAAAACCTGCATTTCATTCTCAAACTTACATGTTATTTCCTATCAGAAAATCCATACTGTATACTTTTCTATATGGTTGCATGCTTTTAATTAGAACTGACCATGAAAAATGTGTATCTCATTTGTCTAATATAGAAACACTCATTTTCCCTTTAAATTATCCTTAAAGGATTATCTTTTAAATAACTTTGTACAAATTAACTAACAAAATGTAGTTATAATTTTGAAGCCATATAGTTAGTAATATTTACAAACTGTCTGTTTCCAGAGAATTTTGAAATATGCTTTCTGTATAAGGTAGGGAGATATTTTCAGCCATTTAATGAAAAGAAGCCTTTGGGCAGGCAATATTTGTAACTCTCCTATTGTAATCTGATTTTGATAATCTATTCCCATCACTAACTTTGGAACAGATGGAATTCAAATGTTTATCATGCACTTGTTTAGTGAGAACTCAAATTAACTAAAACTTGTACTGGAAGCAAAGTCTTATTGCTTGACTTCTTTTTGTGAACAATGTATTTTACTGAGGTTACTTATAGGAACAGAAGTTGCTCAAACACAGTTTTACTACCAAAAGCCCACACAAGCATGGGTACCAGGTCACAAAAGCTATTGTGTATATATGCTTGTGCTGTAAGCTCTCTGTGTGTGCACATTATGTATATGTGAAACCTCAGAAGCCAGAAGAAAGCCTCTGATTTCTGTGGATCAGGAAGTTCAGTCACTTGGGAGACAACCAGACACCTAACTCTTGTCCTCTTCAAGAGCAGCAAGCAATCTTACCCATGGAGCTCTAGCCAGACCCTTCCTCTTATTTCTGTCTTGAGCTTTGTCAGGGTCAATACAGGATTAGCTCATGATTCTAACCATAACTCAAGTTTGATAAGAAAATGAGATTCATTCATACTGTCTATGCATACTAACTTTCTCCTAGATAGAACACTCTATAGAAGTTTTTGTATTTTAAATTTGATTAAAATAAAATTGCATAATTCTCCCCTTTCTATTTATTTTTTAAAATTCTTCCAATGTCTCCTTGCTCTAGCTGCTACCATTATTCACTTTTAAATTTCTGCCTTTTTTATTTTTAATTAGTGTTTTACACACACACACACACATACATACACACAAATACACACAAGTACAACATACTGAAACTATTTAGAGATGATTGTATGTATCTAATTTCTCCCATGCATGCACCCACTACCACATTGCCACCTTAGCATCCCCCTACACTGGGGCATCAGGACTTCATAGGACCAAGGGTCTCCCCTCCCATTGATGCCATATAAGACATCCTTTGCTACATATGTGGCTGGAGCCATGGGTCTGCTTTGGTTGGTGATTTAGTCCCTGGGAGCTCTGGGGGGGTCTGATTGGTTGATATTATTGTTCTTCCTATGGGGTTGCAAACCCCTTTAGCTCCTCCAGTCCTTAATCTAACTCCTCCATTGGGGTTGCCTGCTCAGTCCAATAGTTGGCTGTTAGCAACTGCATCTGTATTGATCAGAATTTGAAAGAGCCTCTCAGGAGACAACAGTATTAGATTCCTGGCAGCAAGCACTTCTTGGCATCAGTAATAGTGTCTGGGTTTGGTGTCTGCATATGGGATAGATCCATTAGGTAGAGCTGTCTCTGAATGGCCTTTCCTTCAGTCTCTGCTCCATTCTTTGTTCCCATATTTCCTTTAGACAGGAGTAATTCTGGGTTAAAATTTTGGAGATGAGTGGGTGACCCCATCCCTCAACCCAGGATGGAGAGGGCTTTGCTTAACTTCTGGCTATTATCTCTACAGGTTCTTCCTTCCCTTTGTTTGATATTTCACCTGATGTCATTTCTGTTGGGTTCTGGGGGCCTCTTGCTTTCCTGGCATCTGAGACTTCTGGTGGCTACTCCTAGTTCCCCATCCCCCATTACTACACACCTCTGTTCAATTTCCTGACCCTCTGTATATCAACCCAGTCTCCTCCCATACCTGATCCTGCCCCACTTTTCCCCACCCCCTCCACTCTTCTTCCCAAGTTACTCCCACTCTCTACCTCTCCTAAGTATTTTGTTCCCTCTTCTAAGAAGGACTGAAGCATCCACACTTTTACTTTCTATATAATTGACTCAAATAAGTTTTTATAATATCTTTTTCCTGCTAGAGATTCAACATGACATTATTTTTTTGATATATGGTATAATTGAAAATGTTTTATTATTTAAAAACTAGTCTATTATTACTAAACTTTTTCTGTGCATCTATCACCAGCTATAACTTATACACATCCCATAATAACCTGTGACTAGGTATATACTGCTTTTTACCTATGTTTGTGATTTTTTTCAGAGATGTAACAATCTGTTTTTCAATAAGTTTTCAAAATTTGTCTTTATAGTGAAAAGAAGCTAGATTTTTTTCCACTAGTGATCAGAGATTCTGAATATGTATACATACATACAGAGTTATCCCCCTGTTCCAATTGGAGGAGTTATTTCCAGGATCTTCTGTGGATGCCCAAACCAAGAGTCTTGACCTACAATAAAGGTATTAGACTAGGATATGAGACTAATGGAAAAAATGGATAATGTAAAAATAACTCATTTCTTCAGATGAAATTGTCATCTCAGAGGCTTACTGATGAATAAACTCATCCTGTCTAGTTCTTTCTGGACTCTTGTTGTCTGGTTCAACTCAACTGTTCTCGTCAAACTCCTCTCCAGTCTGGCTGATTCAATCTTCTCACAGCCTCTCCCTGGGTTGCTCTGCTTTGCCTCAAACTCACTTGTGAAATCTTTTCTCATCTTCTGGCTCCTTCTCATTTTATGGCTCATTCTTTCTTCACCTGTATTTAGCTTGTCCTCTCTGTAAACTGTCTCTGTAAAATTGACCCTGTAGAAACAGCCTCTGAACTCCATGAATTGAACTCACTGCCAAAAACCCCACTCCACTGCACTGCCTCTCAACTCACGGACTCCCAAACGACTGAACTCCCAACTGACAGACTGGCTCCACTGTACTGAGCTCAAATTACAGAATCAAATTGAGTGACTAGAAATCAGAGATTTGTGTGACTCTGACTCCTGAGTGGTGGGATTAAAGACCATACTACCAGACCTGGACCAAAGTTTTTCTTTACCTGAAACTTGTTACATACCACACTGGCCTTGAATTCAGAGGTCAGCTTGCTTCTGTCTTCTGAAATTAAAGGCCTGGCTATATTCCTGCCAGAGCATCCCAATTGTGGAGTTATAATTCCTCTACATGATAATTTGTTAAGGTCAACGTGTACATCTGTAGTTAGGAATAGACAAGAGCTGAGGACATGTCAGACTCAATTGTCTTATCATTAGAATCTTTCAGCATGTTTAATAGTCTTTTGTATGCTGCACACTTTTCCCAGGTATCCTTCAATTTTTTTCTGTGTCGTTGTTTATTTCCTTTACTAAATTTGACACTTCTTGTATAAAGATCTCCTCTCCAAGTAACTCTCCTGGCTTGGTAATATTCTTTAAAGTATTGTTGTATTTCCTATATTACCAAATGCAGTGTGGATCCTGCGTGTTTGCTATACTGTGGTATTTAAGAGATGATGAAAAGAAAAATATCCCTATAGGTAAGGTATGTTTTTCTAGATAATTTCATTTTCGATTGGTTTAAATTATGCATGCAAAACAGCAAATATGATAACCAGTAGTTCGGTATGATATTTGTGTAAACTTGTGTATACGTTTATATATCCATCAAGTAAATTATTTTGCCAGTCAAACAAGAAATTATATATACATATATATATATATACAATATATATTAGAATTATATAATATATATAAATTCTATCATATCCCATGTCAATTTAAAAGTTTTTCATATTCTAAGTGACCTGTATACTTCAGTTGAATTTGTTTAAGTACCTTTATTTTCTATTTTGGATGGCAAAATAGCCACAAATATACAGTATGAAATAAAATCACATGGTGGAAGAAAATTTCCATGGGTTTAGATCAGTAATGTAGCTATAGAAATGACTTAAACACTTGCAGTAAAGCCATTTTACTGTGGTGTCTCCTGGATTCTGCTTCATTGCTCATTTGTAAAAACAAACATTTGCCATGAAGACATAACTGCCAATTCAGTCTAAATAAGACAAATGAGATAATGAGAGCAGTGGCACATTCGAGTTGACAAATCCTGCAGAACGTTCAGCTCTAAGTAAAATGCTTTTTTTTTTCCTGCCAAAAGGTCTATATGCTAATACTAACTAATTTGCCAACCTTGGCCCTACATTGTTTGACAATAGCTGAGCATTGCAATTTGTTATAGTTGTGACAGTAATTCCTATGTAAAATGTAGCTCGATTTAGTAATCTGGGCAACCTCTTAACCCAGCAACCAAACAGAGCAATTATTTTTTGTTGTTTCATCTTTTCTTCTGAATTTCTTGGGAAATCAGAGAATATATATATATATAATATTAACATTAATATTAATACATAATATTAATTTATATGTATATTCTCTGCATGTATGTGTTTGTGTGCATGCTACATACTTAAATATATATTATATATAATTACTATATATCATTAAATATGAAAGATATAGTCATATTAAGAAGGTAATAAATAGCCCTCATAAGTGTGACTTCAAGGAACCTAAAATTCTAGATATAGAAACAGAGTTAAAATAAAGCAAGCTGTTGACTTAAACATCAATATTATACTTGCAATTTAGCCACTGATTTTAAAACATCACTTTATAATATTGTGTTTATAAAACATCTTTTCAATTTGTATATTTCTAAAGCAATTGAGAAAAATAATCAATTATATTTTCCAATAATACTTTAAAAATATTTAAAAAGAAAATACTTATTTAATTATTGGCTCATGGACAAAAGTAAAATACCACACTCTATGGTTAGAAAATTTTTAGTTATTATGTTATAAATTCAGAAAAAGCAATTTTTTTCATTTTTTATTGGTTATTTTTTATTTGCATTTCAAATGTTATACCCTTTCCTAGTTCTTGTAGCTTTGCAATCCTGAATGAGGGAAAAAGATGACAACCTTCATCAGAGAAACTTCCTCTTGCAATAGTAGGAGACAGATACAGAGACTTAAAACAGGACAATATGCAGAGGTTGGGAAATTTTGAAGCATTCACTCCTAAATGAGGTGTCTCCATCAAACCCTCCCCTCAGGACTCAAAGAGGTATGCATAAGGGACTACAAAATAATTGGAAGATCTGGAGGGATGGACAATTCCAAGAAAACCAAGTCTTCTAGAGACAACAGCAGAAATACACATATAAACTCACAGAGTCTATGAATTCATAGTACTTCTACTTGGAGTCCTGATGCAAAGATGGAGTAGTACACATAGAGAGAGGTGATAGTGCATGCAGAGTCTCATTCTTGACTAAAGTACTATCTCCAGTTGACATCATTTGCTAAAGGAAAAAAAAGTAGTTTTCTTACTGGGTATAGTAGCCACACTTAAGGGCAAGCCTCATTCCCAGAGGTACAACATCCACTCAAAATAAATTCTGTGGTATTTTTGTAGCCTTTGTGTCTCATATGACTTTTGGGGGGCATTTAATTAATTAATTAATTAATTAATTAATTAAATTATTATCTCATTGGTCTTTTGCAAGTACAATATGGCTTCTAATTTTGTGTTAATATGGATTTTCTTTGTACATGTATATATGTTTATTGTGAGTGATTTTTCTCTCTTAAAATTATTTTAGTTTGCTTATTTTTTTTTGCATGTTCATTTAATATAGAACAAGAAGAAAGAAAAATCTTGAAGTTGGGTGGAAATAGAGATGGGGAGATTATAAGAGTTAGGAGAGGGGAAAAGTTGACCAGACTGTACTACATGAAGACTTCTTTTTCTTTCTTTTCTTTCTTCCTTTTTTTGTTTATTTGTTTGTTTTGTTTTTCAAGACAGGGTTTCTCTGTATAGCCCTGGCTATCCAGGAACTCACTCTGTAGACCAGGCTGGCCTCGAACTCAGAAATGTCCCTGCCTTTGCCTGTCAAATGCTGGGATTAAAGGCATGTGCCACCACTGCTTGTTGACGTATTTTTCAATTAAAAATAAAAGCTGACAGCAGTAATTCGTTTGTAGCTAGACAACTTTTGATTCTATAGGAACCAGGGTGAATGTTCCTCGCTCTGGGCTCTAGCTGACAAGTTTTGATTCCTAGAAGTTTTATATTACAAAGCTATTGATAACTGT
Organism: Mastomys coucha; assembly: GCF_008632895.1. Taxonomy (NCBI): domain Eukaryota; kingdom Metazoa; phylum Chordata; class Mammalia; order Rodentia; family Muridae; genus Mastomys; species Mastomys coucha. The sequence continues at coordinate 79,813,292 of NW_022196915.1, forward strand.
GATTGGCAGCAGCAAACTGTAATGAGTCATCATCTATAGTACCAGCTCGTGCCTCTATTTCTGGAAACAAGTTAGTTCTTGTAAATCCTACACCAAGAAGTGTTGAAGACCAATGTTACAGGAGCATTCATCCTGTGAAAACAGGTTATGCCTACATGTCTCGATCCTAAAATGTCTAGGATCCTTGACTCTTTATGCTCAGCATCTCCCTGAAACTCTTCCAGGCTTGAGAACCCCCAGTTTCTCTGATTCAGCTCTACAGGATCCACAATATTCTTGTCACCTTCTGCAGAAATCCTCAGCTCCTCTTTTCTCATTATCTCAACTCTCACTACTATGGCCACATCTGCTAGTCATTTTCCTCTTTCTTCTCCTCCTTTTACTAGGTTGGTTCTTTCAGATAATGATGAGGTTCAGAAGCACACAGGAAAACATTGTTCCATGGGAAGCCTTTTGGTGGTGACAATTTCCTAGTATCAGACCACAACACTGGAGAGTGTCTTCTAGCTGGGACACAAAGTGATTGATAGCTTGATTATGTGGCCAGAAAGGAGGTGTGACAAGAGTTTTTATATCAATCATGACAGTCTCCATTTCATGAATCTTGCCAGAAAACCTCATGTAAATGAGAAACTGAACTTTCAACAACCACTGTCATTCCTAATAGAACCAGAGAACATTTTATCTGTCACAGGTTTCTGTGGGTATCTTATCCAGTGCTCTGTCACTATAAAGAGACACCAAGACCAAGCCAACTATTAGAAAGAAGAGCAATTAATTTGGCTTGCTAACAGTTTCAGAAGTTTAGTCCATTATCTTAATGGCATGGAGCATACAGCACACAGGCAGGCATTGTGCTGGGGAAAAAAGTAGCTAAGAGTCCAATCCACAGGCAGCAGGAAGAGGGACACTGTGCCTGACTTGAGCATTTGAAATCCCAAAGCCCACCACAACTGACATTTCCTCCAAAAACAGCCATACCTCCTAATCTCAAGTAGCTCCCCTCCCTGATAACCAAGTATTCAAATACATGATATTGAAACGACCACCGTGGGGTAACATGGGGAAGTAGGAAAAGATGAAAACTCAGAAAAACACCACCAAGATTTTGAAGGAAGAAAAGAAAAGAAAAGCAAGTGCAAATAGTTTAATATTTTACAAAAGATCTTCTGAAATAATGCCTTCAGGAGCAGAATTATGATTCAGGGGTAAGAGTCTGCTTGCAGCTTCCTTTCTTCCCCAGGGTACTTTGTTCACTACTGTAACTCTCTGGTGCAGGCCTGAGTGCAATACTCCTGGGTGTTTGGCTGGGGTTCATAGCATTCAGTGGATCAGAGAACACAACAGAAATCTGCAAGTACGGAATGCACATGTTCTGATGCCAAACAGCTTATTTAATGGGAAAATCAAAATATGAATGTAGCAGAGGATTATCATTATGGGTAACAATATGTACAATATAAGAGAAATGTGAAGCCCATAAAAAGCTGCATGAGTCCATTCTACTGTTGAATGTTGACTATAGCCTGTGAATTAAAAGTACCCAGATAACACATGATAACATTATTTACTCCTCAGAACAATAAGAGATAATACGTGTTTGTTAGGATTCTTTTTAAAGTGGTTAAATATTAGTTCTCAAAGCTGATTTTATTCTACTACTTTTTAAGTATTTAACAATTCTTTTATAGTGATATGCAGAGTGACTTCCAAGACAGAGAGAATGCTGCACAGAGAAACAAACCAAACCACTGCCAACAAACTGCTATGATTACCTCACAATCAACAACAAAGCATTGGTAAATTTAAAGTCTTTATCCTTCAACACTCTTAATGGAAATGGTTGGTACTGATGCATTGTGGGATATAGAATGTTATGAACTACCTGATGTGAGAACTGGGAATGGAACTTGGGATCTGCAAAAGGAAGACAACAATATGAACTAACTTGAACCCTCAGAACTCCCAGGGACGTTTAAACCACAAAAGAGTACGCATGGTGGGACTCGTGGCTCCAGCTGCGTATGTAGTAGAGGATGATCTAGTCGGTCATCAATGGGAGGAGAGGCCCTTGGTCCTGTGAAGGTTCTATGCCCCAGTATTGGGGATTGCCAGAGTCAGGAAACAGGAGAAAGTGGGTTGGTGAGCCGGGGGAGGGGGAGGAGAACAGGTTGTTTTTTTTTTTTTTTTTCTGGAAAGGGGATATCATTTGAAATGTAAATAAAGAAAATATCTAATTAAAAAGAAGGGAAAACAAATGCTCTTAAGGACTGTGCCCTTTCTCTAGTCCCCAGAAAAGCATTTTCTCCTGTTAATTCAATTGCTCTTGATGTCATGTGTTCCCTTCATATCATATTAACTTCAATGGGACAAGAGATCACGAAGTGGAATCTCATAATCTGTGAACCAAAAGAAACATTTTTCTCCCCTAAGTTCATTTGTCCAGTATTCAGTACAGCCATGGAGATCACTGGACAAAATGCGGATCATCCTCTAAAGACTTAATTAGTACTACCTTTATCAATTATCCACAGCATTTGTCAAATTACTTCTACCAGGGAAATATTCCTATCTTTATTAACTGAAAGTACAAAATTAAAAACATGATTATGAGAGATGATTTTGAATGCATATTAATTGCTTTAATATTATTTTTTCTTCTCACTGAAGTTAATCTACCTAAATTCATAATCATTTACAGATTGCAAATAAATATTCCCAGGTAACTTTCTTTCATTTGAATATGTCTTTTCTTTTCTATTTTCTACCATCTACCACAGAATGTACTATTAATTTATATTTTATAATAAATATGAATTAACATATCATTGGAATACAGTTATTACTTTTACACTTCATTGAGATTTAATTTTTTATGTGTGAAGATGTTTTATCTGAATATGCATATAGGTACTATGTGCACACAGTACCCATGGAGCTTAGAGGGAAGCACAGAACCCTAACTAACTGGAGGTGAAGATAGTTGCAAATTATCGTATTGGTGGCAAGAGTTGAACCTGTGTCCTCTAGAGGAGAAGCCAGTGTTCTTAACCACTAAGCAATATTCTTAGACCCTCTAATTAATATTTTTTTAAAAATGAATCGGTATAAAAGTCACTGAGCAGTATGTGAAAAACATTAAATCTGTAGTGTCAGGAGCCATCATAGGACAAGCTAATAACTAGTAGGTGAACTTCCAGGGATTAGTTTGTTTTGGATTAACAAATAATCCACTACAGATTTGTTCCCATAGACAAGGCCTAAGAGAAAAATCATTTTAGGAAAGATTCTTGCTATTGATATGCTTTTCCTGTTACTATTAAACATATCTAACAATCACTAGGTATTAGCCCACCCTCTTAAGCAGATCTCTGCAGAACTATAAAGATATAGTTTCTTTAGTGATGCCATGTAGACTAATAGATGACTTCTTAATTCTTAATGAAGATCCTACAATAATTCCTAAAACTATACCAGTATTTATTAAGCAGTGGGATTGCTACTAGGTCCTTCCTGGTAGTCAAAACTGCACTGAGAACTCTGGCAGTCTCTGTCACCAGTTAATTGCTTCAACTACTCAGAGTACCTTCCAAAAGGTTGTAAAATCATTAACCAAATACCATAACAAGGGAGCTATGATATATTATAGGTGCTAGGACAGAAGATAAAATGGTGACTGGGTTTATTTATTCAAAGCTTCACTTGGGTTGGGGATTTAGCTCAGTGGTAGAGCGCTTGCCTAGCAAGCGCAAGGCCCTGGGTTCGGTCCTCAGCTCTGGAAAAAAAAAAAAAAAAAAAAAAAAAGCTTCACTAATAACTTAGTTATATTTTAACTCTGCCTGAGCCTGGGAACTCTGACAGGTGATGACTGTTTAGGCCATCTAACTACACCTATGGGAACTGTGACAGGTGATGACTGTTTAGGCCATCTAACTACTCCTATTGGATATGCATGTAAACATTCTATGTCCTAAACTTCTTATTCGATTTATGACTTGAATTTATGTGTAAACTTCTGATGAACATTTTACCATGTGATCGTGTATTTTGAAAGATGTTTAAGTGCTGAGCACGAAGAGAGAAGAACTAATTTCCCTTGTCCCACTTTCTGACTTTCCCCTTTTTCTTAGAGAGCTTTCATAGGAAACTTTTTACAATTTAGAAATAAATGTTAAATTCCCTTTTCAAAGTGTCCTTTTTTCTTCCTGAGACTTCAACTAACAGGCTGAAAGTTAAAGCAGCACTGTTCCTGCTGAGTTAGAACAAAGGCTACCTTACTTAATCCCTTGCTGTTTTAGGATGAGGTACTAAGTGCCAGAGAACTCAGAGGAACACAAAAGTCAGGTCAGCTACAGAAGCAAGGTAATTTAGATAAGGAACCTTTTTATTCTTAGGACTGCTTCCATGGTGCCCCATAAGATTGGGTATATTGTGGCATCATTTTCATTAAGCTCTAAAAGGTATTTAATTTCTTTCTGTATTTCTTCCTTGACCAAGTTGTCATTGAGTAGAGAGTTGTTCAGCTACCATGTGTATGTGGGTTTTGTATTGTTTATGTTGCTATTGAGGACCAGCCTTAGTTTATGGTGATCTGATAGGATGCATGGGATTATTTTAATCTTCTTGTATCTGTTGAGACCTGTTTTGTGACCTAGTATATTGTCAGTTTTAGAGAAGGTACCATGAGGTGCAGAGAAGAAGGTATATCCTTTTGTTTTAGAATAAATTGTTCTATAGATATCTGTTAAATTCATTTGTTTCATAACTTCTGTGAGTTTCACTGTGTTTCTGTTTAGTTTCTGTTTCCATAATCTGTCCATTGCAGAGAGTAGGGCTTTGAAGTCTCACAATTCTATTGTGTTGCGGTGCAATATGTGCTTTCAGCTTTAGTAAGGTTTCTTTTATGAATATGGATACCCTTGCATTTGATGCATAGATGTTCAGAATTGAGAGTTCATTTTGGTAGATTTTACCTTTGATGAGTATTAAGTGTCCCTTCTTATCTTTTTTCTTTTTCTTTCTTTTTTTTTTTTTTTTTTTTGTTCACTTTATGTTGAAAACTCATAGTTCTCTGTGCCTCCAAAAAGGAACTGAAGAGAGGATACATTAGCAGTTTGACAGCACATCTGAAAGCTCTAGAACAAAAAGAAGCAAATTCACCCAAGAGGAGTACATGGCAGGACATAATCAAATTCAGGGAAGAAATCAACCAAGTGGAAACAAAAAGAACTATACAAAGAATCCACCAAACCAGGAGCTGGTTCTTTGAGAAAAATCAACAAAATAGATGAATCCTTAGCCAGACTAACTAGCAGGGACAGACACAGTATTCTAATTAACAAAATCAGAAATGAAGGGTGACATAACAACAGAAACTGAGGAAATTCAAAAAATTATAAGATCCTACTACAAAAGCCTATACTCAACAAAACTGGAAAACATGGATGAAATGAACAATTTTCTAGACAGATACCAAGTGCCAAAGTTAAATCAAGTTCAGATATAGTATCTAAACAGTCCCATTTCCCCTAAGCAAATAGAAACACTCATTAATAGTCTCCCAACCAAAAAAAAAGTCCAGGACCAGATGAGATAAGTGTAGAGTTTTATCAGACCTTCAAAGAAGAACTGATACCAATACTCCTCAAACTATTCCAAAAAATAGAAACAGAAGGCACTCTACCCAATTTATTCTATGAAACTACAATTATTCTGATATCTAAACCACACAAAGACCCAACAGAAAGAGAACTTCAGACTAATCTCCCTTATGAATATCAATGCAAAAATACTCAATAAAATACTCAATAAAATACTTGCAAACTGAATCCAAGAGCACATCAAAATGGTCATCCATCATGATCAAGTAGGTTTCATCCAAGAGATGCAAGGATGGTTCAATATACAGAAGTCCATCAATGTAATTCACTATATAAATAAACTCAAAGAAAATAAACCATATGATTATCTCATTAGATGCTGAGAACGCATTTGACAAAATCCAACATCCCTTCGTGATAAAAGTCTTGGAATGATCAGGAATTCAAGACCCATACCTAAACATAGTAAAAGCAATATACAGTAAACCAGTAGCCAATATCAAACTAAATGGAGAGAAACTTAAGCAATCCCACTAAAATCAGGGACTAGGCAAGGCTACCCACTCTCTCCCTACCTATTCAATATTGTACTTGAAGTCCTAACCAGAGCAATTAGAGAACAAAAGGAGATCAAAGGGATGCATATTGGGAAGAAGTCAAATTATCACTATGTGATGATGATATGATAGTATACTTAAGTGACCCCAAAAATTCCACCAGAGAACTCTTAAAGCTGATAAAAAAAAAAACTTCATCAAAGTAGCTGGATATAAAATTAACTCAAGCAAGTCAGTGGCCTTCCTATACACAAAGGATAAACAGGCTGAGAAATAAATTAAGGAAACAACACTGATTGCAATAGCCATAAATAATATAAAATACCTTGGAGTGACTCTAAGCAAGTGAAAGATCTGTATGACAAGAATTTCAAGTCTCTGAAGAAAGAAATCAAAGAAGTCCTCAGAAGATGGAATGATCTCCCATGCTCATGGATTGACAGGGTCAATATAGTAAAAATGGCCATCTTGCAGAAAGCAATCTACAGATTCAATTCAACCCCCATCAAAATTCCAACTCAATTCTTCACAGAGTAAGAAAGAGCAATTTGCAAATTCATCTGGAATAAAAAATATCCTAGAATAGTGAAACCTATTCTCAACAATAAAAGAACTTCTGGTGGAAAGCCATCATTATTGTGGATGGCAGCAAGTGCTGCCTGACAGGAGCCTGATATAGCTGTCTCCTGAGAGGCTCTGCCAGTGCCCCACTAATACAGAAATTGAGGCTCACAGCCATCCATTGGACTGAGCCCAGGGTCCCCAATGAAGGATCTAGAGAAAGGACTCAAGGAGCTGAAGGGCTTGCAGCCCCTTAGGACAAACAACAATATGAACTAGTACTTCAGAGCTCTCAGGGACTAAACCACCAACCAAAGAGTACACATGGTGGGACTCATGGCTCCAGCTGCATATATAGCAGAGGTTTGCCTGATTGGTCATCAATGGGAGGAGAGGCTCCTGGTCCAGTGAAGGCTCTTTTCCCCAGTGTAGGGGAATGCCAGGTCCAGTACTTGGGAGAAGGTCGGTTGGTGAGCAGGGGGAGCGGGGAGGGAATACGTTTTTTCTTTCTTTCTCTTTTTTTTTTTTTGAGTGGATAACATTTGAAATGTAAACAAAGAAAATATCTAATATATAAAAAAGAAAAAGACTTTTTAGTATTATACAGCAACCATAAGTATCTCATAAGAACTTACTCTCAGCTGATGCTTTTCCCTCTCTGGTTCCTCAAGAGGTACCCACAGCAAAAATGACCAAGCTGGGGTTAGCCAGTGGCACTGTGCTTTCTGTTAAACATAATCACATTTTACAAAGGTTTTATTTTAAATATTTCCTTATACCATTTCTATCTATTTCCACTGGAATGACATGTTGAATGTTGTGTTTTCCTTGCTTTCCCAACCAATTACATTATCACGAAGGCTTCATTATTGGAAGATTCTCTAATGACAGGTGCAGTTTACATTTTGGGTTGGTCTTACAGTCTTAATCCAGGAGCTATTCTAGCCTCCACTTCTGTGTTTCTTGTCGTTTTCACACACACTGGATTCCATTCTTTTGCTGGAATGTATAATTTGTTTTTGCCAAAATTGTGGCCTATTTCCAAAGCTTATGTTTCTGCTTGGCTAAAATTATCTATGAATCCGTGGATCATGAAAAATCCTTTTATGACTTTGAAATATGAGTCAGTTTTTCACGTTATGGGTATTAAGAGCTGAACTGTGTGTCCTGCTCCATCAGTATTCATCATATAGAGTCATTTATATGTAGGGACAACTATGTGTTCCTTTGTGATTGTTGCCTTTACCCATTGCAATCTGTATTGCCATTATGAGGTTGAGATGGTCATTAATGGACTCCAATATTCTCCTCAATTTGGTCTAATGTGGTTCAGAACTACTAAATATGGTTTATTTGCAGCTCTTCTGAATACCATCAAGATGGATAAGGCCTGCATACTTTCTGAATTACTAGTCTTCACTATGCATAAACTTTTTATAAATAATTACTGAAATTTTACATGTTTACATTTTCCATATTTATATTTAGATTGGTGTATGTATATGTATATTAGTATATGTATATGGTATATGACTCTGGAACTTCAGGTTACTTGTAGGAACACAAAACCCTTCGTAGTATAGAACTATACTATAATGTTTCTCACCCCTTCCCAGAGCTATATAAAGCACATGTGTTACCTAATTGTACAACTACAAATGTGTAGAATTCAAAAGAATTATTTCTTCCATATGCCAACATAAGTTTACATTAGTGAACATATCTATACATGTAAAACCAAAAAGAGTTCCAAATGATCTAGATTCAGTATGGTCATTAGAAATTTTTGCCCATATCTAACTATGTAGGTAATTTAGGAAGAAATTTGGCAAATTACTTTTTTCATCCAAGATAACATATTTTTAATTTTTTGGTTTAGGTTTTTCAAGACAGGGTTTCTCTGTAGAACCCTGGCTGTCCTGGAACTCACTCTGTAGACCAAGCTGACCTTGAACTCACCTGCTGCTGCCTCCCAAGTGCTGGGATTAAAGGTGTGTGCTACCACTGCCCTGCATTTTTAAATATTTTGTTTATTTTATTTTATTTTATTTTATTTTATTTTATTTATTTTTCCTCATGCTGAGCTCTTATTTCTTTGAGCAAGCAGTTCAGGTGATGTTGTTCTTAGAGTTCTGCCATCTTTTTCACAATTTCATCTACTTTTTCAACTGCCAACAGCCCCCAATTTATCTATCTGCTTCCTCTCATGCCAGAGTGTATGTGTGTGTGTGCATGTGTGTGCAAGGGCATTCATGCATGCGTAAGTAAAGAGAGAGAGATTAAGAGAGAGAAGCCATAAATATAAGACTATGTGAGGTCAGTTTTCCACCCAATATGGAAGCTAGCAATTGAACTCTATCTGTGCAGGAGCGGTATGTACCACGTAGAGGCATTTTCTTTTCAGCACAGTCAAAGATCTTATTTTATGTTTTCTCTGTTAGAGTTAAATTTAGTTTCATTGTCATGCAGCCAATGTAGTGTTCTTCTATCATAATGTTAGCAATTTTAACTGACTGTAAATGTCTTATACATTGAGTATTCTGAAGGTTAGCGTGAAATATATTTAAATACATTTCTACTTTTAGCCTAAAATTCTATAACAGACTATGAAATGGTTATCTTGATCTGAGAACATATCTAGATATTCTGCATTAAAATAATCATGTGTTCTTTTTCTTGATAACATTGGGTTTTATTCTAGACTTTAATATTATATTTATTTATTTATTCATTCATTCATTCATTCTCTTTAAAACCCAAGGTCAACCTAGCCTTTCCTCCCAGCAGTCTCTCATGTAAGTGCTCCCCGACATTCCATATCCGCTTCTTTTTGAGAAGGGACAGATTATGCAATTACTTCAATAATGAATTTTTTAAAGACAATAATATGCAAACACTATATAGACCCTTATAACTGGTCTCCAGGCTGTACATAATAATTCCTAGGTTCATATGATAATTGTAAGGTATAATCTATAAAATTTAACATGTTCCTATTAAAAATATTTTCTTTTTGTCTTCTGAAGTCTTGGATAACAAGTGGAACAACAGAGAACAAAAATATATACATCTTCATTTAGCCCAACTGTGTATCCTGATAGCTTCTGTGACAAATCATTTATTACACTTAGAAGCTGCTTCAAATATCATTTTCAGTATCACATTTCGGAACACATTCACGGAAAACATTCCTTCACCTTACTTTATTCTTTGGACTCACAAAGGTCCTTCCAAAATCAGTGATTTTCAGATGTATGTATTTTAATTTTCTGCTTCCCTATTAAAAATATAACCAATCATAGTGATATATTGTCACTACTGACTAAGAAGGAACACAAGTCTATGTAGTCCATTTTGAATACTCTCTAGTTCACCTGTGATAGCTACATGTAGGGTAAAAATATTTTTAATGTGAAGATTTACTTCCTTCCATTTTATGACATCATTTCTCTTTCTGGGCCTGTACCATTTGAGAGATACTCAATATTGTGCTTCCAATATATTTTCTAGAAAAGTAATATAACCAATTTAGTCAAATATATTGTTAGAAAAATATTTGATTAGAATCTTCAATCATCTTCATTTTATACTGGGAGCATCCTTTTATTTTTCCATGTTAAAATTTGAGGAAGGATGATTAGGGAAGAAATTTCATTATTTTTTGCCTCCTGCGTTACCAGTGAAAGGAAATTTCACTACTGGACTATAATTCTAAGTCTATAGTTTTCAGAGGTTTTGTTTGTTTGTTTAGTTGTTTCTGAACTCAAAAACAATATTGATAAATTTTTTTGAGTACTCTCACGCTTACAATAAAGGATTAGAGAGCTAGCATGTAGTCTCTGTCACAAAATCCAAATATCATGAAAAGAAAGTGAATGGATCTTGTCCCAGAAATGTGACAGCTTAGTGCAACCACTATTTTTATGGGTGACAGTGTGGAACAGTTTACATTTTTGAGTTGTCTTTTTCCTAGTTATTAGTTCTTATCCTTAACTTATTTTAAGTGGTCAGCAAGATCTCAAAAAATTAGTAAGTTATATTAAGCAGAATAAAATAAATTTACTAAATTATTTCTTTAGCAATAGTGATTTATCTCTGATTTAAAAAAATTGCTTAGGTAAGTAATGATGCCTAAGGATGATTTAAATTCTGATTTATTTTATAATGTCAACTAAGCACTCTGAAGAGACTCAGTGACTCTTTTCTAGCAAGATTACTAATACTAAGATTAGTGATACTAATTACTAAGATTACTAATTACAAATAAGAATTATTTCACTCAATATATTTCTTATATTTCTTATTTTTTGTATTAATCCAAATAAAATCTATACTATATTTTATTAGTAAAATCCAAGACTTCTCTTATAAAATCAGGCCAATAATTAGTGAAACATTATTGTAAAACTGTCCTGTGCTTGTTCTTTCTTGAAAAGAAACAGCTTTCCTAACATTTGCAGTAGTTTTGACAAGCAGATATTGGAGTAACCATTCACACCACATTCCCTTAAAGTTATACGTTTGCATGGCTTAGGGGGGCTACACACTCTGTTTGGAGCAGTACACTTACCATCCCCCAGCACTTTCACATGTATCTGTTTTCTGCTTACCAATCTAAAGCATAGGAACTGTGTCAAACCAGTATAAAATGGGTACACAGCTATTATTATCTCTGTCTATTCCTTTGCATGTTTTTACGCATTTCAAGTGTGCCTGCAGACACAAGCACACGTGGAAGTTAGATATCAACACCGGACACTGTCCTCAATCTCTCAATCTTGTTTTATGTTATTATCTTATGAGGTAGGGCTTTTCACTGACGACAGAACTTACCAACTGGCTAGGTGGGCAAGGATCTTCTTTCTGCCAATTTCTTCAAGACTGACGAAGGAAGCAGACACTACTGCACCAGGCAAACTCTGGTCCTCATATTTGAGTAGTAAGCATTTTACTGAGTGAGCCTTCTTTCTAGACCATGATGCCCTGACATTTTCAAGGTAAAGTTAACATTTTGTGCTTTGCTAAAGGAATTTCACATTGTTTATGGTTTATCACTGAATATGGGTCTGGCAGTGTATTCCTTTGTGTATGTGATGCAGTCTGAGTTGGCTAAAATTTGACCTGATGGAAATCACAGGATGCTTTGTCCCTTATGTCACATTTCCTGAAAATGTGGATTTAGATAAATGGCTTGTACTTCTAACAATGGGATCCTTCATCCACTTTAACAGATTTTGTGTAAGAATATATCACCCACTAATCAACTGCTCCCATCGGAATCCCAATGACATCTCTTTATCCTTACTAGCAATAGTGTTAATGGGACATGTGTACAACATGCCAAAGAATAATTTATCCACTCATTGTTTGTTCATTGTAAAAGTTTGCTGCAACCTGAGATTGTAGAAACTGAACTCAATCATAGACTTCTTTCATAGAAGTGAGGAAACCTTTTACCATGTTTCCACCCTCCTATTAAGTGCATCTTTCACTTTCAGTGTTTTAAGCCACCCTGGGTGGGTAGAGAATAAACACAACATTGTAAAAGACACTATTTCTGATACAATATTATTTATATAAATTTAGGACATAGGTCAAGCTATAAAGATTTGCAATTAAGTTTATATTTTGTGGCAAAGATATGTTTTTTCCCCTATCTTAGCCCATCTTGTTTTTGATATTCTACAGAACCAGCATGACTCAACCACTCTTTCTTCTTTAACTTTTCAACCATTTTCTGTTTTCTCTACTTCTTTTTTGTTTTCTCTATTAATTGCTCTAATTCTTTTGACATTTATAAGCTTGAAGGACAATTTAAGTCATTTTGCCATTGTATTGTAACACTTATTTGTGACAAAATGGAAAGTCTAAGAGTTTCCTAGATTATTCTATCCACTGATACTTGAAGAATCATAACCATCAGGAGCAACATGAAAGTAAGTGCCCCAGGATTGGTATGCTACAATTCTATTGCTCAACAGACAAGGGTCGTTGTCTGTGTCATGTGTACTCTGAAAGAGGACTTTCCTAAAATTTGATCTCTGTTAAAACTGGACATGACATTTTCCATTTTTTGGTGACACTCATCTGACTCTGATTTTATCATCATATAGTAAAGGTAATCAACTCAGCTTCTGTCATTTCCAGATTTCCAGATGAAACCAGAATTGATTTGTAGTAGACATGCATTCCCAATGGCTTTCTTTATTTTGTAGTAGGCATGCGTTCCCAATGGCTTTCTTTATTTTGTAATAACTAGGCGTCAGATTGTTAAAACAATCTCTAATTTTTTTGTGTCTTCAGGAATATTGACCAACAATATGAATATTATGTTGTAGAATAATTGACAAATAAAAATTTTATATATTCAGTATGTATGTGTATTTTTATAAAGATGTGAGTTGAATATTAATTATGATGATCATGTTCATTATTATATGTTTAACAATAAATGTTGGCTCAAGATAAAGCATTTATGTTTTAGATACTAATTGTAAGTCATTTATTCTATTTGTCTTTTTATGATAATTATAGTGTAGTGGTATGGCAATGACCATTGAATTCATTTTTTAAGAGGCAAAGGTGAGAAATAAAAGGCAGTGTTATTTTCACTTTTTGACCTTTTTATTCAATTATTGCTAAATTTACATAAAAAGAGATATTTTGATCATATTTTACAAAATTTTGACTATCTTATATCACAGATATATTGGTAACAAATTATGTTACCAGTATCCTTCCTTTTCATAGTGTCTCTCAACCTAAAACTCTGGCAATATAATTTTGCACACCATTTCACCAGTAATTCAAAATCAAATAGTATTAGGCTTGGAATCTATGAAAGGCTTGTCAAGAAATGACACTTTCCACATCATTTTATATCCATTAAATTATACATAATAGGTTATAGATAACATTGGCCTAAACCTTTGGGAGATGAAAGTCCATCTCAAGGGTAACTTGCAGAACTTTATTGTACAGGGTTACTTCACTGTGAAAGGCAATTTAGAAACTCGTCATCCTCATTTCATTTCATTAAAACTAGTCTTGCCATGTCTCTACTCCAGTTTAAATTTCTGTTCCTTTAGGACATCAAGACTGATTCGCCAATATATATATATATTCGCCAATATATATATATATATATATATATATATATATATATATATATATATATATATATGTACGTATGTATGCCTGCCTTCCATTGCAGCTGCCATCTACCAGAACTTCATAATGAAAAAAAAATGTGATAATTCTGTGTTATATCTTAGTTCAGGAACCAAAATAAGGTATCATTCTACATTTATATCTGGATGTGATATTCCTAGAACATACTTCCAGGAGAATCTGTAATATCACCATGGAGCAGCTGTTATTTTTCATCTGCATATGGTAACGGAATACAGCATCATTATGGGTATCAATCTGTAGATAAATTTTGTTAAAGATATTTTGAAATTGTGAAGTCCAAAGATAGATTTAATAGGCAAGATGTATGAGACTAGAAAAACCACAGAAAGACTGTTCACCTCACTTTTTGGGGATAAGTTTTTGCATAGCAAGCCATTCTAAAACTTATCAGCACCACACCACAATCACGGATGTGTTTTACCACTAGTTAGTTTGGATTGTTGCTTTATTTTTTATTGTATATTTTCTTATTTACACTTCAAATGTAATCCCCTTTCCTGATTTCCCCTCTGGAAGCCCCCTATCCCACCCCCCCTGATTCTAGGAGGGTGATTCCCAAGTCACTCACCCACCTACCCACCCTCTCCCACTTCCTTGCCCTGATATTCCCCTACACTGGGGCATTGAATCTTCACAGAACCAAGGGCCTCTCTTCCCATTGATGCCTGGCAAGGCCATATACAGCTGGGGCAATGGGTCGGTCCATGTGTCCACTTTGGCTGGTGATTTAGTCCCTTTGAGCTCTGAGGGTCTGGTTGTCTGATATTGTATTTAATCTTGTGGGGTTGTAAACCCTTAAGCTCTTTCAGTCCTTTCTCTAACTCCTATACTTGGGATCTTATGCTCAGTCTAATGGTTGGCTGCTAGCATCTGCCTCTCTATTTCTCAGGCTCTGGCAGAGCCTCTTATAGGAGACAGCTATATCAGGCTCCTGTCAGCAAGTGACTGGGTTTTTTGTTGTTGTTGTTGTTGTTGTTTTTTTTTATCACTACAATGGAATAACTAGACAAACTTTTTAGAGGAAGAGAGATTTGTTGGGTTCAAAATTCAAGAATACATTCCTACATGTTGACAGAAGGACATTGACAGGTGGCAACTTTTGTTGAGACTTATTAACCTTCAGAGAATAAAGAAATAAAAGTTTAGACCAGAAAAGACATAAGGTATAGCTCTCACAGCCTATAAGCAAGTGACCCTCTCACTGCAACTATTCACCATCTCCTAAAACAGCACTTCAATACTTTGTATTAGAATGCATGTGCCTATGTGATGGCATTTAATATTTAAACATGACATTTGGAGAACTAGACTCAAATAAATACTTATTCTGCTTGTCTAGACTATGAAAACTCATATAACTCTAATTAACTTTGACTGAATGATACCAGTTTAATTTATTTATAGGTTTTGGCTTTGGGTAGAGTAGATGTATGCCTGTATCTGTGGGATATCACTTTCCATTGCATGTATCATTCTCAAAGAGGCTGAAATGCTCATTTGCAGAATGAAAGCTTCATTGTATAACAGAAGCCACCGATCTATGAAAGACTGAGAGGGATTAGAAACCATCTCCTCTCAGGAGGGAAATGAGCAAACACACAAAATCAGTACAACCACATCATTCAGAATACTGCATTTCTCAGCACACTGGTTAAGAGTTGTGATGTGAAGATATGTGACTCAGAAAATTAATGAGTGATGTTATAGAAACAATGGAACTTTGTCATATAACTGCTCTTTCTAAACAATATGGCTTCATTTGGGACTTTTTAATTTAATACTGACTTGATTTTGATGCATTAAAATTGAATCACTTGATTGTTTTCTCTGAAAGAGTAATTACAGCATTTCTCATTAAAGCTCGATTTTAGAATTTAATAACCAAATAAATAACATATGAAATGGTTAGTCAGGCCTCTTCCAAGGAATTGAGAAAAGGTGAACCTTGTAAATAACTCTGATTTGAATTTTATGTAGATAGATCTATTGACACATATATTCTTGTAACAGTAATATATAGACAATAAGGTTATGATGTTCAAGGCTTCCTATACTTCTTTGATGAATTATCTGGTTTATATTCATATTTGAACATAGAAACAAGTTCTTGATTTTTGTATTAGCATGCTCTTAGCAATTACTCCAAATTTTTGCTAAAATTACTACAGAGATATACTCAAGTAGTTTTTAAGCTGTCACATAGTTTTTAACTGCCTCTCGGAAGTGCAAAATAGCATAAAAACCTACTTTTCTTACTCTTTCTTGCTTTAAGTTAAATTTTTATGCTTATTCTTCCCTCATCCTCCCTCATGAGGCTTCTAACATCTTCAATACTTAATTTCATTGATGTATTATTTGGTGAATGAGAAATGAGAAGGTGGAGCCAGATTGCAATAAGGTCAGCGGTCAATGGCTTTGAACATTCAATCTTTTCAACTTCTGCAAACTTCTTGGCTGCCAGACAAGCAGCTCCTCTCTGACCTCCATTTCTGCTGTGGTGGTTTGCCTGTCACCAACCTAACAGCAATGGATCCAGATGTCCATGGACAAAATCTCTGATATTGTGAACCAATATAAATATTTTTTATGCAAGTTATTTCTCAAGAAATTTGACTTAGGAATGGCTAAGTGATGGGTGCTCTTTGACTTGCATTACTTCATCTCTTCTCCTTCTTCTCCTCCTTCTCCTTCTCCTCCTCCTCCTCAACCTCCTTCTTCTCCTTCTCCTTCTCCTTGTCCTTCTCCCTCTCCCTCTCCCCCTCTCCCTCTCCCTCTTCCTCTCCCTTTCCCTCTCCTCCCTCTCCCTCTCCCTCTCCCTCTCCCTCTCCCTCTCCCTCTCCTTCTCCTTCTCCTTCTCCTTCTCCTTCTCCTTCTCCTTCTCCTTCTCCTTCTCCTTCTTCTTCTTCTTCTTCTTCTTCTTCTTCTTCTTCTTCTTCTTCTTCTTCTTCTTCATCTTCTTCTTCTACTTCTTCTTCTCCTCCTCCTCCTGCTGTTCTTCCTTTTCCTCTTCCATCTTCCTCTGCTTTTATTTTCTAGAAGTAGAGCCACCCCTCACTTTAAATATACACATATTGGAACACCTTCCAGGACTTGTAAATGTATAATTGTTATTATGTATTCATTTAATTATCACATTAGAAATTGTGCACATATTTTAATGTTGACCTGAAAGTCACTTTCATATGAGTTCTCCTTTGTTATTTGTCTATATGTAACCTAACTTGCAAATACTTGTTACAATTTTGACTTTTTAACTGCATCATAGGTTTAACATTCGTAGAGAATATTGTTCCTAGCTATCTACAGAACTGTATAATATGTATTAGGCAGCATTCAGTAATAAACTTAGTATTTTTTCTTGTTTTTCTAAAGGCAAATACTGAAGAAAAGCCTCCCAATGAAGAAATATTTGGATTTGAACTTGCCTTTTGCTTGTTTAATTATTCACGTTGCATGCTATTTACTGCCTCCTCCCAGTCACCGACTCCCACTATCCCTCTCCCATTTTTCTCTCTCCTTCTCCTCTAAGCATGTGGGGGCCTCTTGGGTATCCCACAACACCCTGGCACTTCAGATTCCTTACACAAAGGGGATAGGAACTCCAAAGGAAGGCTAACAGAGACAGCTAACCTGACTCCTTTGGGCTCTCAGTTTCTAAACCACCAACCAAAGCACATGCATGGGCTGGACCTAGGGTTCCTGGCACATATATAGCAGATGTTCAGCTTGACCTGCATGTGGCTCCTGAAGAACCACAACAGGGGCTATCTCAAAAGCTGTTGCCTGGACGTAGGTTATGTTCTACCAGCTAGGCTGCCTTGTCTGGACTGAGTGAGAGAAGAAGCCCCTAGCCTTCTTGCATTTATATCTTTTAATGTCAGACTATCTATGGCATTACACCCAGACTTTGTTTAGATTGTCTGCCTTTATACCTCATCTGTATGACGGTATAGTTTCATTTTCTTTCCTTGTCAGGATTAAACTCTCAACCCTATTATATTTCACTTATATCCTAAGATCTCTGTCTTAGTGAGTATCTACTCACAACAGAGTTTCTTCTTGGTCTTGTAAAATCAATAATACGTGTTGACTAGGTTATAATGACATGAAAAAGCAAGTGATAAAGGTTCTAGGGGCCTGATTTGTAAGGGTGTCATGATTTTTCTTTGGAAAAGACTGAACAGAGGCCAGTTCCCTTGTACACTGCTTTTATATGGCCCAAATTCACACAATTTTTTTCCTCTTTTTTTTTCTTTTAGATATTTTCTTTATTTACATGTAAATTTCTCTATTCCTAGTTTCCCCTCCAAAAACCAAAGAAACAAACAAAAACAACAAAAACAAACCCCTGTTGCCTCCCACTTCCCCATGCCTGCCACCCTGCCCTCTCCCACTTTCTGGCCCTGGCATTCCCCTACACTGGGACACAGAACCTTCACAGGGCCGAAGTCCTCTCCTCCTATTGATGATTGAATTTGCAATCCTCTATTATACACATGCTGCCTGAACAATCAGACCCCTCCATGTGCATTCTTTGGTTGGTGGTTGAGACCCTGGGAGCTCTGAGGATACTAGTTAGTTCACATTGTTGTTCGTCCTAAGGGGCTGCAAACACCTCAGCTCCATTGGTCCTTTCTCTAACTCCTTCACTGGGGACCTTGTACTCAGTTCGATGGATGGCCGTGAGCCAAAATTCTTGCAAACCAAATCAAAGAACACATCAAAACAATCATCCACCATGATCAAGTAGGTTTCATCCCAGGAATGCAGGGATGGTTCAATATACGGAAATCCATCAACATAATTCTCCACATAAATAAACACAAGGACAAAAACCATATGATCATCTCACTAGATGCTGAGAAAGCATTTGACAAAATCCAACATCCCTTCATGATAAAAGTCTTGGAAAGATCAGGAATTCAAGGTTCATATTTGAACATAGTAAAAGCAATATACAGCAAAAAAGCAATATACAGCAAACCAGTGGCCAACATCAAACTAAATGGAGAGAAACTTGAAGCAATCCCACTAAAATCAGGGACTAGACAAGGCTGCCCACTCTCTCCCTACCTATTCAATATTGTACTTTGAAGGAAACCGGCCCGCAGTTTCACTTCATTCCTTGGGTGATTCACGAACAGGGGAACTCGACATTCTGTAAAATAAGCGGGTAGGGAGAACAAAGAGGCGACACCAGGAAAGATACTTATCAAGGTGTAATCTTTACTTAGAGAAACGGGAATATATATACTTGAGGCAACAAAGTCAAGTCTTTTAGCAGATAGGTGAGAGAGGGAACCGGGCATATCAAAGCTAGGATTTCAGGGCAGGAAGGCGGATCAAAGCCACAGCCTCTGTTGAATGTTGGGCTACTGGTTCTGGCTTTAATCCCTGAGTTGGCTCCAGACCCCTGGTGAGCCGAGTTGCTGTCCCGAGCGTCGGTTGAGACCCCTCCGTGAAATCAGCAGGGCCGCCACAGTACTTGAAGTCCTAGCCAGAGCAATTAGGCAACAAAAGGAGATCAAAGGGATATGAATTGGAAACTAAGAAGTCAAATTATCACTATTTGCTGATGATATCATAGTATACTTAAGTGACCCCAAAAATTCCACC
>NW_022196915.1:79833754-79857207 GCF_008632895.1 Mastomys coucha
CTGGAGAGGTTGTGGAGAAAGAGGAACATTATTTCATTGCTGGTGGGATTGCAAACTGGTACAACCACACAATTCTTAGGTGGCTTCTTTTCTTGTTTGATACGTTTATATAGAAGTGACCTGTATTATGGTTAATGAATTATTTGAGGTGAGCATTCTAGGTCCTCTAGGAACTTCACCCTTTTACCATGTACTGACTTTTATTTTGCATCAATGTGAGAAGGAAATGGATTGTACTTTTGATGTTATTATCTAACCACAACAGGAAACTCTTCAAGAGTCATTTTTATTTGGAACCCAACCAACATCAGCTCCAGAAATGTATGAGAAAATAGCATATTGTCATGGTTCATGTGGCACAACTATGTCACTATGAAAACATCTAGTTTAAATAAAAATCTTCAAAGGTAATTGCTCACATGATCAATAACTTTGCTGTCAGATTATTGTAGAGACACGATCAGTTTCTTTTGGAACTAGAAAAAGCTATAAATACAACGTTTTACTATAAGCTTAGGAAACAGTTCTCAGCTAGATTAAAAAGGGAATTTTAAGGAGATATGATATTCTTTGTTGTTTCTTATAATGGTTCCTCATAGAGTTAGATATTGTTACTAGTATTTAGTTGATTTACTTCTAGGTTTCTTTTCCTATTTAACCAATATATGCTGGTTGTACACTTTAATTGTTGACAAATAGCAAGTATCTGTTTATAAGGATATATATCATTTTACCACTTCTAAGATCCTCTGATCTTTTTGTTTTGTTTTTCAAGACAGAGTTTCTCTGTATAGCCCTGGCTGTCCTAGAACTCACTCTGTAGACCAGGCTGGCCTCGAACTCAGAAATTCTCCTGCCTCTCTCTCCCAAGTACTGGGATTAAAGGCATGCACCACCACTGCCCAACCCTTCTGCTTTTTGATTGGAAAAAATAGCAACCAGTGTATTCAGTCCTTTTATTTCATTTACCATAATACAAGTATTAATTACATTTTCAGTATTATTGGAAAACTCATTGTAGTTTGAAATAAATCTGTTTTTTTTTTTAATATAGGACTGGGACCTTCAAGGTATCTTATATGATTTTAAACAAAATAAGAGATTACTTTATTGTTCTCCTCTTTTATACTTCATTATGGTATTACTAGAGCAAATACTCACCTAACTACAGATCAACCATTCACTCCAATCAAACATACAAGAGTTTATTGTTGCTTTATTATTAGAATAAACAATGGCCAGTTTATAGACTCTGAAATTATATTATCCTACTTATCAAATATATGAAAAATTAAAATTATACGAGAAAATAGCATAAAATACACTTTCAAACTCAATGTTTTATTAAATTATGAAGTCATTTAAATAATTTGCAGCAATTATGTTACAACATGAAAGATGTAATACAGAAAATAAGGAACTTTCTTTTTTTATTGAAGCATGTGATAAATGGCAGATATTATTTGATTGAAAGTGTACTATGAACTCAAATGATCTCACATGTGTCTCTAATTCTCATTTTTGCCCTCAACATACATCACATGTGTTATTAACTTGAACAAATACCTACAATTCTATGTGCTAGTGAAAATAAATGAGTTTTGTTTATTTTTGTGGACACTAATACTTTTACTTACATTATCAAAACAATTTTTCTCTGTTTTCATAGAATTCTTGTATTTTTTCATTTTTAATTTGGCTATTTTTTTGTTCATTCATTAATTTATTTATTCACTTTACTTTCAGATTTCAGCCCAACCCTACCTCTTATCCCTCCAGTCTCCTTGCAATCCTGTCCTAACAAAACCCTCCCACCATAACCCACTCCTACTCTCCTCAGAGAAGGAGAAGTCCTGAATGGGTACCAACTCATCCTGGCACATGAAGTTGCAGCAGCACTAAGCAGATGCTCTTCTTCTGGAGCCCTACAAGGTGGTCCAGTTAGGGGAAGAGAATCTAAAGGCAGAGAACAAACACTGATGTGTGTGTGTGTGTGTGTGTGTGTGTGTGTGTGTGTGTGTGTGTGAGTGTAAATCAGAAGGCAGCTTGAAGAAGTTGATTATACCATTTTACTGTGTGTGTTTAGGGATCTAACTCTATTAGGAGGCAAGTTAACAAGCACTCTTACTTCCTGAGCTATCTCATTGTCCCCCAGAGAAATATTTTGAATGAAGGTTTTATTACAGTGAAGTTAATATATCCTATGTACAATTATATAGGTTAATTTAATATGTCTGTGGCTAGAAAAAGATTAGGTCAGACTCTCTAAGCTATTTTATTATTTTTTTTAGTTGAAATTAGGATATTTTTATCTGTACTGTAGTCCTTTTTGCTCTTGCCTTACTTGCCTTCTCCATTGCTTGCTGTGATGAAGATACTGGGATTTGGGTATTCATGAATCATTATATCATCTGTGATCCTTATGGAATAAATCACTGAGAGTCAAGAATCCATGCTATTGTTCAATGCTGTTTAGAAGTGAATATTTGGAGCTGAAGAGCTAACTCAGAGGTTAAGAGCAATTGCAGCTCTTTTTGAGGATGATGGCTCAGATTTCAGCACCAATATGATAGTTTATGATAGTTTACAACTATCAGTAATTCCATGATGTCTCTCTTCAGTACACATGAAGCAAGCACATGGAACACATACAAACACTTAAATGCTCACATGTATAAATGAAAACATATAAATAAAAATAAGGAGAATATAAAATGAGACAATTGCAACAAAATTAAGAATTAACTGGAGAACCAAATAAGCGTGTGCACTGGACAGTGGCAATTATCGAGTAGATACTGTTCCCCAGAGCAAAAGTGGCCAATCAGACTGACACATATGACAACACATTACAAGTCTGGAGAAGTCACAGCAGAGGCAGCATCTCCAGCAACACTAGCAGGGTATACAAGACCTCCTAATTCAAGGTATTCAGACATTTCCTTAGTTTGATCTTACTGGCTTTTCCTCTTTGTTATTTTAGTTCAACCTTACATTAATTCACGTATAACCAAATCTTTTCCTGTAAGAAATATCAAAAGTAATGTGTTTACTATTCTCACAGGACAAAAATCAATAAAATATATCCATTATGAATATTCTAAAAGGTTCTGACTGATGAAAGAGGAAATGAAATGAGTTGGGTATGGAATAGTACACCTTTCTCATAGTTTCTTTTCTGAACCCAGTATTTAGAGTATATTATATTAGGGCATATGAAAATCTGAAAGGCATTTTTTTTGTTATTAAACATTTAATCTTCCATTTAGAAGAACATCTGTTTTCAATCAGGCAGGAATTCAATAGTATATCTACAGCCTAGGAGCAGTTTCCAATATTATCAGGAAATCAGTTAATCATTAATAAGAAGTTTTGTGTATATGAGAGATTTAGAAATATTCATTGTTGAAGTGATGTGGAATTAAAGAAACTTTCTATCATAATACATGCATCCTGAACCTTTTCATAACTTCAATGTTTATTTCTGTACTTTATCTAAACTACTTATAAATATTTAATTGTGACAATGATGAGATTGAATTGAATTTTTCTTTCTCTTTTTTTTTCTGTAAGTATTTTATGGGGAAAAACAGTTCTCTAGTGAAGCATGGTGGCATACAAGGCATTTAGTCATTCACTGGCAATACAAATACTATCTTGTCAGTTTGAGTGAAACCAGATATACATAGTGAGGCACAGGAAAGCAAGATAAAAAATAAAATGAGAGAGAGACAGACAGGCAGAGAGAGAGAGACAAAGAAAAAGACAGAGACACAGCGACAAAGAGAGACAGAGGGAGACAGGGACAGAGACAGAGAGTTATAATTTATGTAATAAAGGACAAGAAAATAAATGTTTCTCCATATAATCAGTATATGTCAGATTTAAACATGTGTGAATAAAACCCTGCCTTTTGTCCATCCATAAACAGAGACTATGATAGTCTAATGTGAAACAGTATCACTTTCAAATTGCATTTTCTTATGAACAGAAAAATTTTGCAAATAAAAGTAAAAACCCCTTATATTTTTGGATGATATTATAGCACTTCCTTGAGTTTGTAATCATCTGTAAACACATGAATGAAAGATCAACATGTAATTCAAAAGGTTTTTCAATTGTCAAATGCTTGTCAAATACACAGGAACAGAAAAACAGTGTGAAGGTCTAGCCTAGGATGTCCAAATGCAATTCCGTTAAAGACTTCCTCAGTCATCATTCTCTGAAGCCAGGTTCAGAAGGGCAAAGTCTCTCTTTTTTTAAAGGAATTTTTAAGTTATTGCATATGCCCTTTCAAACCAGTGAAAAGCAATCACGTTTTCCACTCATCGGGTAATTGTGCTCACTGTCTGCAGAGGACATAAAGCTTCAGTGGTTCCAACTGATACATAGACAAGTTTTTTTGCTGTTGAATAATGTTCTTATTTTGGATGTGTCAAGGCCAAAATAGCATGTTTAATTTAAACATATAGCAAGGCAACAGTTTGTTTTCATTTTAAATGAGAGTTACCAAATTGAAGACCTTCTCTATAATAAAACTGTTAAAACAAATTGACAGTCAATATTACTAAACTTTAACTTGATTAAGCCTGCTCTTAGCAATTGCACTACTGAATTATGTATGACCCTTAGTTACACAATGGAATAAAGGAGTAGAGTATTCACTTGAGTGATATTCAGTTTCAGATTGAATGTTACAAAATGTTGGCATTACTCAGAGACTATATATTTTGCTTACATTATGTATCATTGTATTTATTATACTAAAACCAGAATAAATATAAATATAATTGTATTAACATTGTTATGGTAGTATTAGTGATTCAAGATCTTTCATATTATGAATAGATAATAGTTTTATTTGTCATAATGATATGTAGTTTTTATTTTCAACATGTAGAATAATCCTCTTTGGTTTCTTGCTTAATTGTTAATTTTCCTTCTTTTTCAAAATATATTTACAATACATAGCTGTTACTTCCCTAGTAGTCACTACAAATCATTAATTCCCTCAAACTCGTGACAATTCTACAGAGGCATCCATAACTTCTAGAATAACAGGTATGACCCACTATGACAAAAAGCACAGAGAATAATTTTAAAAGGGTTCAATATAGAATGCAATTGTCACTGGGCAGTAGTGGCATACGCCTTGGATCCTAGCACTTGGGAGGCAGAGGTAGGCGGATTTCTGAGTTTGAGGCCAGTCTAGTCTACAGAGTGAGTTCCAGGACAGCCAGGGCTACACAGAGAAACCCTGTCTCAAAAAACAACAGCAACAACAAAACAAAACAAAACCAAGCAAAAGAATGTGATTTTCTCCTACTTCACTTGGATAACTTTACCTATTAATGTGACTAGTCTATGAACCACACATTATAGTTTACTAGTACTGATCTATGGTGACATAATAAATAAAAATACAAACGCTGTTAAGTTGCTACAGTGGAATTTCGAAGTGCTTTCATTAGTCTAATTTTTGTTTCATTTTGTTTTTTATAGACAAGGTCTCATCTATTCTTCACCAGCATTGATGGAACTGTATAGCTGAGGCTGACCTTAACATGAGATCCTGTAGCCTGAGCTTCTTAAATTTGAGATATGATGGACTCTAAGCTTGGTTATCTACTTTTGAATATATGCACAAGGTGGTTGTATATCGCCAAACAAAAGTGCTTTCTCTTGTGGGGATATAGTGTATGGAGAGTGAAGAAGCAAAGTGTATGCATAGTGCTTTTATCCTAGATCTCTAGGTAATGCATGTTAAGATATACTCAGGCATGAATGTGGGAAGTTGTCAGTTAGACCGGATCGGAGGCAGAGAGTAAGGTAGCAGGAGTTGAAGGGTCCTACGAGAGAGTAAGTGTGAAAATAAACATAAAGAACAACATACACGTATACATAGCAAAAGAAAGAATATTAATTTGAAAATTAAAAAAAAACAATTACAAATTTTTAAATATATACTCTACTCTCCATTGGAGCTCCCAATACTAGAATGAGACTTACAAATGAATGCATAAACCAATTCTGGCTATATATATGTTTTGGCCTTTTGAATTATCTTCTGTTTTTAGAGCCTACTCCGTTTATATGTAAACCCCATAAGCATTAGTTGCATAGTAATGGAGCACACACAAGGAGAAGTAAATTGTGGTGGTATTGAGCCTAATGATGGTAGATTCATAATGAGCACCCTTGAACATCTTTATTCTACTTTATTGATCAGAGAAGCTTGACTTTGTACATGTTATTTTGTCAGCATTTCATCATATGTGTAGATAAATTGATAACCCACTTAGAAACAACCAAATTGAGTGCCAGCTGTTAAGATGAAGGTCCATTTCAAGGACAAAGTTTATAGAGTGTGAGTTGGATTTTCATTGTAGCCGCCAAATTGAGAATCATTTCTAGTGGTCCCATAGGATAGTGCTTTTCTCTCTGAAATCATGTTCTTAATTTTTATAGGCTTTGACCACAAAAGTGTTTTGAATGACATCTTTTTTTAATGACATTGATACTGATGGAAGTCAAACTAAAAGAACATGTAAGAGACATTCACCAAAACTCAGTGAATTGATATTTTTACTATTAAACAAGATGCACTGCATCTAGATATAGCATAATATAAAATTATCATCTGAATTTGGTCCATCTTACCTAAACACTTATGTATTTCACTAAATTTTGTTTATATCTGGAATACATGTTATCCTAGCCCACCCAAAATTAGACTGTTATAATGTTTAAATATTTTTATAAGCAAATAATAGTAAAACAAGATATATACTAACAATCCTAATCTAACAATAGTGTTTTAGAAATAGATTTTTGTTAAAACATTTAATATATTTTAAATTAGTATTCTGTGATAGAAGGTGTCCTCTTGTCGATGGGAAATTTTTGTGCTACTTTAATACATATATTTTTATAATCAGTTTTTTACTAACCACATATAAACTGCTTGAAACTATTTGTTGATAACTAACTAAATAACAACAAAACTGTTACTTAAGGATGACCCAGTTCTTGGTTTTTGTCCTTTGCTTTCTTGAATATAAAACCTTTACTGGGTGAGTTACATGAAGCTACTATTAGCATTTCTTTTGTCCCAAGCCCTTTCCTCTATGAACAACACAAAAGTAGCACACATGGTCAAAGAACAACAAATGTGCCTAGTGAGAACACTGTTGACTTTTTGAAAAGCATCTGTACTGGCTGGTTTTGTGTGTCAGCTTGACACAAACCTGAGTTATCACAGAGAAAGGAGCTTCAGTTGAGAAAGTGCCTCCAGGAGATCCAGCTATAAGGCATTTTCTCAATTAGTGATCAAGGCAGGAGGGAGGGCCCATTGTGGGTGGTGCCATCCCTGAACTGGTTGTCCTGGGTTTTTATAAGAAAGGAAGCTGAACAAGCCAGGGGATGCAAGCCAGTAAGGAACATCCCTCCATGGCCTCTGCATCAGCTCCTGCTTCCTGTCTTTCTTGGGTTCCAGTCCTGACTTCCTTTGTTGAACAGCAATGTGGAAGTGTGAGCTGAATGGACCCTTTCCTTCCCAACTTGCTTCTTGGTCATGATGTTTGTGCAGAAAAAGAAACCCTAAGACAGCATCTCTGCTTATGAAAAATGCAAGGCACTACACATTATTTGGATGTATTTAATAACTTGTACAATCACATGCCTTTTACTGTTCTGAAAACCTTTGTTCTTTTTAATTTAATCACTGTATTGATATTTTCGTGTCCTTTATATTTAAGTTAAAGCAATGTCATATGTTTTATACTAAGCTTATGAGAAAGTAGCAGTATCCATACATGTGTGACAGATATGTACATATTGATGTGAGTTTATATATGTGTATTTATAGGTATACTTGCCCACATAGGCATGTAGATGCTAAAGGTTCGCTGTCTTTCTTTATCAGTTTTTTTTTCCATTATGTGTTGAGATTAAAGTCTCTCATTTGACTTGGAGCAAATTTTTCTAGTAAGCTGGATGCTCAATCAATTCTAGTAATCTTCCTGTCTATGCTACTCATAAGAGAGTTATACTACATGCCTTTTTTAATATGGTAAGTGGGAAGGTGAACTCAGGCTCTCAAACTTGCACGGTAGCCACTTTAACAGCTAACTCATCTTCTTGGCTTAGAAGATTTTAAATTTTCTTTATATTAATTAATTAGTTAATTAATTCCTATAGTTGTAGTAGGAGTAGTAGGAGTAGTAATGGTGTGCGAATGTGTGCACATATGTGTGTATGTGTGGGCATATGTGTATGTGTTTTTGTGTGTCTATATGTATGTATGTGTACGTGTGCTTATGTATGTGTATGTGTGTATATATATGTGTGTATATGCAGGTGCATGTGTGAGTGTGTATGTGTGCATTCCTGACAGAGCCAGCACATGAAGCTTGACAGACAATTCAAGGAAGATGGATTTTTCCTTCTACCATATATGTTCCAGGAACCAAACTCAGGGAATTAGTCATGGAGGCAAAAACCTTCAACCAATAATGTGAAGATTCCCTAGAAGTTTTTCACTGCTAATACTTCAAGAAAGCACGTAACTAAGGGGAAGTGTAATGCTGGAGGAGAAAAGTGGGTCATTTTGTTTGTTCACAGACACATTTTGTTAGTTACATTTAGGGGAAAAAAATCAGAAAAATAAATGGAAGTTAAAATGGAAGTAATTGAGTCTTAAAGAATTAAAAAAATCACTCTCTGAATTAAAGATGATGTCCTAAATAGGGCAAGAAATGTAGCTTCCCCCTCCCCTATGGCCAGGTGGGTACTGAACTTCAAGAAAGAGAGGAAACAAGTACTCGGGGAGCATCAGAAACACTGAAGGGAATTCAAGGAAGTAAAAATGAGAAACCTAAAGTGGGAGGTGTTCAGCATGGAAGACTCTGGTGCTCCAAGCCTCATCATATCAAACAGAACCATTCCTGCTGGCCTATTGCTACAAATCCCAGCAGGTGCATTAATGCAGGAATAAGGCAGAGCCCACATTATTAATAAGCTTAAAAACAGATTTAAATTGATCTGCTTTAGGTTATCTGGCTGTTTTATATTCTGTTCTCTCCCCTGTGTTTAGTTGCACTGGGTTTTAATCAGATAACTGTAAAATGTTCTGAACTCAGGTTAGAATTTAGCACAAAAACACCAGAAGAAGAGACTTTTCTGAGTAGGGCAAGTCAAATAACTCACTGCAGTTAAGAAGATGAGGACTCCTGAAGGGCAGAGGGAAGGGGAGAGAAATCCATGCACTTGACACAGGAAACGCTGAGTAGTCAAAAGAGCCAGTCAGAGGGAAGGTGCTGGGGATAAAAGACTGGCCAGGATTCCCTTAGGAATCGCACTTTGAAAATTTAGGGTTCAATACAAGTCTCTTTCATTAGTGTAAGTGTTTCTGCACAAACAACTTGTCGTTAAAATTTTCTCTAATCTTTGAAATTGGAGGGACAGAGACTTGTAGGTCACAGTGCTTCTCACCCCACTTCAAAATGGAAACAATATTGCTCACACAGGAGATTGCATGAATTAATTCAGAAGTGGAGAATATTGAACTATTTCTCCTGTAAGGAGCTTAGGCATTACAATGATTACTTAACATTTTTTAATCCATTTGGCCACAGAGGCAGAGGCTGAGCAATGTTTGAGTGCTTCAGGATAAGATAATGGTGCAGACAGGATCATGGTGCAAAGAGTCATGGAGAAGAGATCAACGCTGCTTTGGTCTTTGATAACGGTCCTTAATCCTTTCTTTCCAGAAATGCAATTAAATGTAGCAGTAGGATGCTATCTCAAATCATTGCCATGGATCACAATGAATGAATACAAATTATCAATCTATAAACTACACTTTAAAGTACTTCCTAAATACATACTGTTCAAAATACTGGAGGTTATAATTTTCCTTACTATGAAAAAAATGAGTAAGTTCTGAAAAAGAATGTCTAATTGATAGGCATACCTTTTTGATCTTATGGGAGGGTGGCTTTTATTTATTGCTTCACAAAGAGGAAATCAGAGCAAGACTTAAATCATTAACAACATACTACACAACTTCCAAAATACATGCATATTATAAATGAGCAAAAATGTGGCTTATCTGAAGATTATTTCTATGTTTTGGACTATAACAGAATGGTATTAGCCTGTCTGCTCAAACAAAACTATAAAATTGATTTTCAAATTTCAAATCACATTAGTTTCAGGTAGCTATTCATTTACCTGGCTGTGATAATATGTCACTTTTTGATTACCTTTTGCCTCTTTAAATATGCCACTTTGAATCACTTTTTGATCACTCATGTTCCACTGAAAGGCTTTACTTTTTTTTTCCCCTTTGTATGTCTCCAGGCTAGTCCTCTGTCTGGTGATGCCAGTCAATGGACACTCCTGCAAACTTGGGAGATCAAAGAAAACAAGAAAAGGCTTAAGTTGGCAATCAATTCAGAGCACGTGGGTTTGGAACAAGGAAGCCTTCCACCCAGCTGTAAGATTCCTGGTGTCATGGATATGTGTGTAATATATGTGTATAAACTTAACTATAAAATTTGATATAATGCTTTATGACTTATAGACTATGTGTTAATCATGTTGGCTAAATTAAAGTTTCATGGTATTTCTGAAAATGGATCTTTGCAAATTGTAGTGATTTTTCTCAATATCTGTTCTCATGGTCTATCCAAAAGATTTAAAAAAGTACAAATGTTTATTTGGACATTCAGATAATATTGTGTTTTGCCAACTGCCCTTTTAAATATAAGTGCAAAAGGACCACAAAAACATCACCGACTTCTGGAGAACTTGATAATATGAATCTGAAAGCCACAATTACTGGGAACACATTTGTGAGAGAATTCCAATACCCATGTTGTTTCTTCAGTAAGTAGGTATTAATACAAAAATTTCCAATCTAAAGAACTGATAGTATCTGCTAAGATCATGGAAATAATTCTTCAAACTGACAAATGGGTGTTTGAACAAAGTCTTGTGAATAAACTTAATTTCAAGTGATCAAGATCAGCAATCGGCAGCTTCAGTCTCCTATCAAAGCACAAGTGTAAGCAGTGCTCAGCTTCTAATCTTCTCATCCTCACAGAGGTAGTCCTCCCCATGGTAAGTGTTCTACATGTACTGAAATGTCTGCAAGGTGCAGCATAAGATGTGACTTTAACCTTCTTTCACATTTTTAAATTTTTAAGCGGCCCCTTTTGTGAGTTGGGGCCTTAGTTTTCATTCTACTAGCTTCTCTGCCAAGATTTGCATGCACAAGGATGCTTTCAGTTATTTACCGTTAGCAGGGAACACTTGTGTGGCATGTGTGGTATCTCACCCACCCAGGTCTAGCCACATACATTTGTCATTTTGTCTTGGCAATAAACATATAAGGAAAGACACAGAAGGACTTGTGGGAGGAAACACAGGCTCTTCATCCTTATCGAAATCTCTATAATCTTCTAAAAGGATGTGTCAGATCTGATATAACTTCACAAGATTTGAGTACTGCTTTATTAGAAATAACTGTCATCTGAGAGGCTCCATCCAGCAGCTGATGAAAACAGATGCAGAGACCTAGAGCCAAGCTATAGGTGGCTAGAGGTCAGGGAATCTTGTAGAAGAATCAGGGGATGGTTTGCGGGACTCAGAGGGGTCAAGGACACCACAAAAAGACCTAAAGGGCCAACTAACTTTGACCCATGGGAACTCACAGAGACTGAACCAACAACAAAAGAGCATTTCCACCCAGGACCAGAATCTCCTACACATAGTTAGCAGATGGGCAGCTTGGGCTTCATATGGGTCCCCTAACAACTGGAGCAGGGGCTGGCTCTTTGGTCTGCCTGGTCTGTCCTCAGTAGGAAAGAATGTGCTTAGTTCTGTTTAGATCTGTTAAAACTTGTCAGGTTACTAAAGATATCATAAATATGGCATAGCATATCCTGTTGTAAAAATACTTATCATAAAGCTAGGCACATATCAATTTATTTCCAGGGATAGCCAGCAGTACATGATTAGTGGTAGCAGTTTGCAAGATGTTAAAGAACTTACTGTTAAAAACGTATGATAAATTTTGTTTTCCAAAGAAAGAGACAATTCACAAACATACACAGACTTACTATATATATATATGTGTGTATGTGTATATATATATGTATATATATGTATGCATATATATAATTTTATATGTATGTACATTTCTATGTGAATATATATAAACACAAATGTATTTATATATACACATGTATATATCATTTTATATGTATGTATATTTGTGTGTGAATATATACACAAATGTATTTTTATATATATATGTATAAACATACACACACATATATACATATATATATATACACATATATATATTTCTTGGTTGTATAAAAATTTAGGATTGCTTTCTGCCTTTGCAGTTCAGCAGTGAATGGCCTATAATGAAGGCCTCCTTTTTTCCCACCTTTGTTAAATCATTTCTGGGGTTGAAAAAAGATTCTGGTTTTAATTATGTTTTCATGGCTTCTTGAAACACTATATCCAGATTTTTAGATTGTATTTTAGAAGTTCTGTGGAAGTAGTGAGAATATAGACAACATTGAACTAAACTGAGTGAGTATATTACCAATATTATTCAGTCTTTTATTTATGTTGCTATGTATCATTTTACTAAAGAACTTGATTTAGGAATCATCAATAGGCTGTTGATCAACAGAGAAGATTCTTGATCCATTTTCTCAACTTACAAAAATGTATGTTAGCACGGACAATCTAATTGGACCTGAAGATGGTTTTCTGACCAAAACCTGGCAGTTTTTATATAAAAGGTGTCACCCATAAAGCTAAGAAGTACAAATACCCCTTAAAATTCTCTACCAAAATAATAACTGAAGAGATTCTGTCCTAAGCTTCCCACCTGTTGGCTTGAGGATAAGGTGGAATCCATCACAAGAAATGTGAGATTACAAAGCTGTGCAAAGAGCTTTTGATTTTTAAATATGAAGTACACAGTGCTTAGAAGAATACAATAAGTAAATTAATAAAATGTTGCAAGTGTTTGTGGAGGAAGGAGGCCTAAGGGAAGGAGAGGGGTAACATGTAAAGCTGAGTGTGGCTGAGCTCTTATCTTGTGCAGAATGTAAAGTTCCCACAATTCTTTATGAAGCACTTGAGAGGTAAGCAAGCAAGAATAGTGCTGAACCTTTGGCATCAGAAGAGCTCTTTCCCCACAACGTCCTACACTGACTCACAGCTATGTCAGCATCGGTATATATTCTTGTGGGCTTTCTTCTCATCATTTTTGTATAAAGTTATAGTGCTTTTATATTCAAGATGAGGTAAAACTAACAACTTATATTTATCAGTTCTGGTCAAACATGCAAATAATACCACCTCCCTTCATAATTTCCTGTCTGTAGCTTTCTTCTGGTTTTTGTTTTGTTTTGTTTTATATGACACCTTCCAGATAAAAGATTCAAATTTCTTGTTACCGTTCTCCTTCACCCTGACTTTCTATTTCCATGAACACATAATACTCTTTTTTAGCCTTTATAAATTTATCTCATTGTACTTATCACTATAATTACTCTGTTTAATTCCGTTCTCTTGTTTTTACATAAATGATTAGAATGTGGATGAATCAATGGAATATGCCTGTTTAAACTCATAATCTATACGTTTTATAGACAGATAAATTGTGAAGGTAGCGAGGAAGACAACAAATATGAATGGCATTGCTTATGTGCTATGGTTGGGGAAAAATTTTACAAATTCAAAGAAAAAGGGTGGAGAATCTTTATTATTGGAAAATCAGAAACTTGCTTTTCAAATAGAAATGCATTTAGTTAGGATAATTTTTATAAACTGCCAATAAAAATGCCTTACATTTTGTGGAGTAGGATAAGGTAGTCAATAAAGCTCCTGGTTTTGATACTGCAGCATTATTATGAAATTAAGAGCATTTGAAATACATTACTTCAAAGATTTCTCTACCTTAAAATAACTTCTACTTAAGTTGATATTCATATTTTCTAGGCTATAATTAATCTCTCCCTTGGGCTAAGTTCTTTTGGAACAATTTTTTTCTTCTCCTAGATAAAATAGTTAAACATCTCATTAATTCCCTTATTAAAATATTACGGGTGATGTGTCAAGGAGTATATACACTTGTTAATTTGAACAAATCTAACATGGCAACTGAAATATCATGACAGAACATGTTTTAAAATCAAAATAAATATAATTTATGAAGTGTTAAATGGGATCTTAAAAATATTGAATGCCAGGACCTGTGGAGATGATTCCATGAGTTAAACATTTACTGCAGAAGTATGCTAGCCTGTGTCCAGAACACAACTTGGGGCAATGCTAAAAGGTTGATAGATTCTAACTGGTCAGCCATTTTATTAAAATAGGAGCTTTTCTCAAAAGTGAAATGCAATAGAGGAAGACACAGTTACTGACCTCTAACCTTCATATGCACACATATGGGACAGTGTGTTTGTATAAACATTTGCATGGGTTTCACAATGTAGAAAGACACATTACACACATGTACACAATCTTAAATGTTATAATCCAGACTTACATAAATAACACTAATTCTCATTATTATCAACTTTGCACTTATCACATGCTGGTATAAATCACCTATATAAAAATATATTCTAAAGCACTATGAATTATTATTTCAATCTTACTTAACAAAGAAATTCAACTATAATACAGTCTTTTTCTTTGTACTAGTCTAAAAGCTATTAAAAGTAAGGCAGTTATTAAATCAAGATATTCAGGCTTCAGAGCCTTAGTTACTACTGTGTAACTGACTATATGATGAAAATTTGCAGCTCTTATAGTCTCTACTTAGGATGTGTATTCTGTAGCAGTTCTTCATAGTTTGATATATGCATGACTTATTTTTTGTCCCACCTACAGAGCAGTTTTGGTCAGTAAATTTGAGTTGTACCCTGACAGTTTGCATTTTTATGAAGTCTTCCGCTATTTCTGTTATGGTTTTGGTTGACCCACACCAGCCCTTTATGCATCCTGTGAATCCCCAAGTGAGTTAAGAAGCACAGGATTAAGAAGCATCTGCCAAAGCAGGACCAAAACAGATGCAGATGTACACAACCAAACATTGGACTGAGCACAGGGACTCCAAAGGTGAAGTTAGGGACTTCAGTAAAGGACTGAAGGAACTGAAGGGATTTGCAACCTCATAGGAAGAATAGCACCATCAACCAACCAGATCCCTCAAAGCTTCCAGGTACTAAACCACCAACCAAAGAGTACACATGGAGGGACGCATGGCTCCAGCTGCATATGTAGCAGAGGATTCTGGCATCACTAGAAGGGGATCCACTTGGTCCTGTGTAGGCTTGATGGCCCAGGATAGGGGAATGGTAGGCCTCTTGAGGCAACAGTGGGTGGGTGGCATAACACCCTCATAGAGGCAGGGGAGGGAAGAGAGGATAGAGGGCTTGTGGAGAGGAAAATGGGAAGGGGGATAACATTTAAAATATAAAAAAATAACCAAAATAAAAATAAAAATGAACAAAAGATTTGAATATAAAAAATAAAATAAAATAAAATTTGCATTTTCCTGACAGATGCTGAATATTTAAATAAAATTTATTTAAACAAAAAAGAAGCATCTACTAGATAAATCAATGCTAAATAAATAAGTATTAACTCACAATGTATAATGCAAACCTAGGGAATATTTTGGATAGTGAATACATGAGACAATGTGTTTGTTGCAAATGAGCTCTATCTGCTCTTAGAATGGAATGATAAAATAACCCAAAAATAAAGTAGGGTAGGTTTTCTAGGTGTTGATACTATTGAGTTACTGTTACTTCAGTTTGGGAGAAGCATCAACATTTATGATCTATGAATATGCATTGACAAGCAAGAATTTAGTTCCCATTCTAGATTTAAAGTTAAAACCTTTTGCATTTGGTTTTTTAAAATAAATACATTTTTTAAATAAATACTCTCAATTTTTTATAAATACATGAACAAAATAACAATCACTAATTTCCAGCTGTATTAATCTATATAATTCTCAAAAAAAGTTGAGGAGGATCATTATTTGAATATTGAAATGGGTAGCAGAAGGCTGGATGAATTTTATTGATGGAGTGACAGAGTGGAATTTTGTCTTTGAGTCACGTGAATTAACATTCTATTTTTTGTGTTTTCCTGTGTCTAAAGAAGTGTAGTTTTTGTGTGTACCTAAAGAATATAAGGTTAAATATATTTTTAAACATCACTAATCCGCTAAACTACCTGGTTCTATTACAAGTCAGTTTTTATCCCCTACCTTTTTTTTTCTGGGAAATAAAAGTTAGTGACTTGATTCAAAGTTATTTCGATGAGTAATCAGGTTGTATTGTAGCAATAGTTCCATCTTTTAGGATAATGGAGAAAATGTAACATTTTTAAGCAAAAAATGCAGAACATTATTCAAATACAAATTTGTTTTCTCTCAGCATGTATAAGTACAATGAAAGATAAGAAGAAATACAGCAGATCCTGAAAGGCACTTAGCAGGAGATATTTTTCTTAATTATTAAAATTCAGAGTGTTTCTCTTAAATGGCTGAGAAGCACTTAAAGAAATCTTCAGCATCCTTAGTCATCATGGAAATGCAAATCAAAATTACTTTAGGAGTTCATCTGGCACCCATCAGAATGCATATGATCAACATAACTAATAACAGGTTACGCTGGCATGGATGTGGAAGAAGAGGGACAATCATACATTGCTGGTGGATATCAGATTTATTCAATCACTATGAATACCAGTGTGATGGTGTAGGGTTGTTGGCCTGCTTCCACTCTGTCATTGGGAATGGACACTTGAGAGGCAAACTCCTGTAATTTGACTGTGTTTATCCCATGCCTCTGGCTGGGCAAGTGCTGGCCTGTAGAGAAGCTCAGAGATACTGCTCCAGGGGTAGGAAAGCACAGTCTGAGTGCTGTTTCCAGGTTCCGTGGTCCTGCAACAAGGCCAGAGCCATGGGCTTCTTCAGACTCTTAGACATCCAGATGCAGGTGAGAGCATACAAATTATGTGGAAGAGCAAACAAATGAGTCTGCTCACAGGCTGGGGACAGCCAACATCTAGCTTAGGGCCAGGGGGAAAGATGAGACCTGTCATGTCTCATGGGGATGACTGTCCTTATCGTGGTGGAGGCAGGCTTGGTGGCAGTTGTGACTGGAAGCATAGAGAGGCCTTCTGTGGGAGATTAGGCTGCGACTCTGTGGGCAAAGGCCTTTCTTGTGGCTCTCCATGGTGGATCTTGGTGAAAAGACAGTCAGGCAGAGCAGGGGGGAGCACCCTCATAGAGGCACGGGGAGTTGGGATGAGATAGGAGGTTACCAGAGGGGAGATCTGGAAAGGGGATAACATTTGAAATGTAAATTTAAAAAAAAAAATCCAATAAAGGGGAAAAGAAAAGGAAAAAAAGAAAGAAAGAGACAGTCTGTGGTTCCAGTTTATCGTCACGGTGGAAAAACAACACATAAAACCATACCCCGCTTCTGAGGGTGGGCCTGAGATTAAACACCTTTTGCAGGGAGAAATGTCTGGGAAGGGAAGCTTATTGGCTAAGTCCTCCAGGCCTCTAGGTACCTCATTAGCAGGGAGAACTCGGTCTTGAGCCTATGTGACCACAGGTCAAGTCTCTTCTTTGTGAGAAGCATGGTACATGTTCTTAGTCAGGAGTCTGGTAGGGAGCTGAGAGTCACCTAAGCCTCAGGTGTGTACCCAGGACAGAGTCTCCTGGTCGCAACCTGCTCTACCTTGCTAAACTTCTTGGCATTGTTTTGCATCCCACATGGAGGTATTTCAGGGAGATGGAAAACTACTTACGTCAGGGTCTAACTATATCATCTTGGGAATATACCCCAAACATTCTTCTTTTAACTATAGAGACACTTGCTCAAACATACTCATTGCTGTTCCACTCATAAAGACCATAATTGGAAACAATCTAGGAGTACCCTAACCAAAGAATGAATAAAGAAAATGTAGTAAATTGATACAAAAGTGAATATCTAAAGCATCAAAAAAAGGAAATCATGAAATTTGAGGATAAATCGATGGAACTAGGAAAAAAAAATATTTGTGAGTGAGGTAGTCTAGACCCAGAAAGACAAATACAGTATGTAATTGTGGATATTAGCTGTTATCTCAATATTAACCATGCTATAAATCAGAAAACATCAGAGGTTAGGTATAGAGTAAGTGATTAAGAGAGACCTACAGATTTCAATAGAAAAAGAAAATATAACAGATTGTTATTAATTGATAGCAATGGGGGCTACGATCAGAGAATCAAGCAGAGAGGAGGCGGGAGCTGTAGATGATGGAGAGGGACAACTAAAATTAAAGGCCTTTTGAGGTGTGCTGGAAACTTAATATAGTCTAAATTCCCTAATCTAAACAAACATGAACATAATATAAAATATATAATGTTATGAACATGTTCATAATATATATGAACATAATATAAACATGAACATAATTACTACATAATGAGGAAGACAGAGCCTCAACTGGTCATCTTTGTCAACAAAGGAAGCTTCTCATACTAATAATTGGTTGCATCTAGTTGAGTTGGTGGTCAATGGGTTCCATAGGAATCTCTAAACCTGGCTATTGCAAAAACTACAGGTTGCTCTCTACAAACTGCCTGCAAGGCCAGTCATGCAGTCCCTCTCCGTATTCTCTCTATCATCCACAGCTTCCCTCCTCCTATCTGCTTGATCCTCTCATCACAGCCCCCATTGCCATCAATTAATAACTATCTGTTATATTTTCTTTTTCTATTGAAATCTGTAGGTCTCTCTTACTCACTTACTCTATACCTAACCTCTGACATTTTCAGATTTATAGCATGGTTAACATTGAGATAACAGCTAATATCCACATATAAGCAATTACATACTGTCATTCCTGAGGACAACGCCTATGTAATTCATATGGAGAATTCTAAATGGTTACTACATAGAGTCTTCATCCCTACACTGCTGTATCTTTGGTACAGGAAGATACACTATATGCTACAAAAAGAGAAATATAAACACCATCCCAGTCACAAAACTTTAGATCTCTAATGGTGCTAACTCTGCAAGGATATGCTAAAGAAAGGATGACATAAATCTATGGGAGGAACCAACCAATATCTAATTTGACTTAAGGCCCACTCTAGGAAATAGAACCTATACACAAGACTGGTTTGGGTGACCATAACTCTAATCTGGGTAACCCAGAGACTTAGCATAAAACTGAATTCTACTGCTCTTAAGAAATTTTATTGTAATGAAATGACTTCTATCATTCTTAATGTGGTCATGCTTTCTAGTGATGTATATACAGAACCCATTATTCATACTGAATGTAATTCATTTGTCTAAGGGGTTCTGTCTTAGCATGTTTCTCTTGGCTAATATTCTCCTCCATTGCCATTGTTTTTCCACAGCATCTCATAATTTAATAACAACTAATACTGTATATTCTGAACTTTGTTATTGATATTTTTGCTGTTGTGGTCACACATGCTAGAAAACTAAGAATTATTCTATAGTTTACTGGGAATACTTTCTTTTTCTTACTTGTTTATTTTTCAACTCTGACAGTACTTTCTTTTGCTTCCCCAACTCTTTCCTGGATCCAGTGTTAAATAACTATCATAATGATTCACATGAGCAAATAGGACGAGGTTAAGACCAGATATTATGTAGTAAGAAAGAGAGTAATCTCAAACCTAGCCATAGACTCTTAGAAAAAAGTGTTCTGATACAATAGGTATTTCATCATCTATATGCAACACCATACACTGAATTTTATTTAAAAAATAAAAGTAAAAACTCTAAAAAGAAATTAAGTATATTGGCAAAAACATGTGGAATATCTTGGATGCAAACAAACACTTGATATGTCATATAGAAAAGTACAAATTTTTTCTTTTTTATTCATTTTTCTCTTATACAATTCATGCTGACCACAGGTTGTCCTGTGAAACAGTGCACAGTACACTCCCAGTACTCCTGGTCCCCATTCCTCCTGCATTCTGCATCAGAAGCTCTCCGGCCTCCCTAGGAAGTCAGCCAAACACAGCATAACAAGTTACATTAACCCTAGGCAAACACTGTCTTAGTAAGGCTGGGTGAGGCAGCAAAGCACAAAATTGCTCCTTTAGTTGTTGTGAGCTCCTGTATGCCCCACTTAGATAATTTTGTAAGCCATATACTTGCAGTGTACCCAACTCCTCTGTCTCCTACAAATCTCTCTCACTCTCTCCAACAGGGTTCCTAGAGTTTCAAGGGAAGGGACTTGATGGATATTTATACTGTGGGCTATCTCTCCCCTAGAATTTGGCTGTGAATCTTTGCATCTGCTCCCATCAGCTGCTCTTGATAGCCTCCCTGTTGATGATTGGACTAGGCACTGATTTCTGAGTATAGCAAGTTAGAATTGGGAATTGTTTTAGTTGATGTTTTTCTCTCTATTCAAGGTCTCTGGGGTATTCAGTCTCTGCTTCCTGGTCATCCAGGTAGTGTCTGTAAGGGGCCCCCAATAGTGGCATGGGACTTAAAATTAGTCCAGTCATTAGTTGGCCACTCCTACAAGTTCTACAGCTCCATTACCCCGACACAAACTGCTAGACTGTAGGTCAAAGTTTACTGGTGGGATTGGTGCTCAATCTCAGTACTGGAAGACTTGTGTAGTTACAGAAGATGGCCAGTTCAGCCTCCATAGCATCTGCTTGCTAATGCCACCCTCACAGATTTCTGAGAGTTTGTACTCCACTAGGTTTCCACATTTTCTTCAAATGCCCTCCAATTCCAATTATCTCTCCCAGTACTCTCTTCTTCTTAAAGGTTGAAGTAAGACCATCTTGAACTATGAATTAATTGCTCCTTGTGGTGAATATTCTTTAAAAAGCTGTGGAAAGAATGAGGTGTCCCAATCTAGGTGTGAAGAAAATGGCCCTTCCGTCCACTGCATGATTGCTAAAAAAGTTCCACCTGCCATTTTCAGGGTTTTTGTACAAACTCACAAGGTGCTGACAACTTACCTGATGTTATTAGGTACATACACACAGCTAAAAAGCCCTCTGATGGTCTTGTCTCTTTAGTTTATATTATGAAATTTATGTATGTATATATATATATACATACATAAATATATATATATATTCAGAAATATATATATCTGACTTCAGATCATGAACTCCTACTACCTCTGTTTCTTCAAAGCAAAGAAATCATGCAGCTGTATCTCCCTATATGAGTACAATTCCCAAAAGGAAATAAATTGAAATGCCAGACATTTCCAATTTTTTTTGAAAGAAAAAAACAATTATTTCTTTAAAGTTTCAAATACTGCTATTTTTATTATTTTTGTTTCATTACTCAATATCTCTTGCATTCATTTGAGTATAAGAATGGTGATAGCTATACTGGGAAGAATAAGTAAGAACCATCATAGATATCTTTTACTATTTTATTATTTTGTACATAAAACACAGAAATATATACAATCAATTTTATTGGATTTCATCTTAACTGATATGGAGATTCCTGTGAAGAGAAGTATTGGTTCCCAATTAAATCACAACTTAGGGATTCAAGGAGTCCTCCATTTTCATCAGCATTTTGGAAACCACAAGTGTTCTTTGCTCCAACCCAATGCAATGGAAAAATAGAATTAGCAATGTGGCACCTTGTACAGGGAATGCTTTCTCCTCTTTTGAAACTAGAGATCTACTACCTTTTCTGTTAAAGAAAGAAAGAAAGAAAGAAAGAAAGAAAGAAAAAGAGAGAGAGAGAACAAGAAAGAGATAAATAGAGAAAGAAAGAAAAAAGAAAGAAAAAAGAAAAATGGAAGGAAAGAAGGAAGAAAAGCTATGCTTAACATTTACATGAAGTTT
Organism: Mastomys coucha; assembly: GCF_008632895.1. Taxonomy (NCBI): domain Eukaryota; kingdom Metazoa; phylum Chordata; class Mammalia; order Rodentia; family Muridae; genus Mastomys; species Mastomys coucha. Next base: position 79,855,695 of record NW_022196915.1, read on the forward strand.
CAATATATGTCCTATTTTGGGTATATCTTTCACAAAACCATCCTCTGTTTATAGACTTAGAAACACTCTTCAGTACACAGGACTCCTCAAGCTATCTTCATAGGCTGCATTCTTCTCTCCTTTTGAGGAAGAGTCACTTGTTATAGCATATTTGTTAGTCATTTTGAAAAACATGCATGTTCTACAAACTATTATTTCCTCCATTTCTTCTTCCTAATACATTTAATCAAATAAGATACATTAAACCTCTTATTAAATGGAATCTGATGTAGATGATCAGAATCTGTAAAGATCAAGAAGTCCAAGCAAAATCTTTCTGATGTTTGTAATTGGGATTTGGGGTAGGGGGGATAAGAAACTTTAGAAATGAAAAGAATGGTAGTCTAGGGGAAACCATAGCTAAGAACATTGATAGAGAAAAGGAGTTGATATTTGAGAAGGGATTAAATGCTAAACTAGAAGAATTGGAAAAAGATGTCAAAAAGGAAAACCCAATTCTGGGCTTTTGGCAAAGAATAGCCTTGAAATTTTTTTCACAGATCATATTGCCTTTAATCTATAAAATGTAATGCTACCATTACATTTTAAGGGAAAGCCAGAAGGCTTTCCTAAGTTTTGAAAAGTGTTGGTATCTGTGAACCTTTATGTTTTGACCACATTTAGATGGACTTAGAGTGGAAGGGCTGCATTCTTTGGAGGAGAAAGAAGTTGGGGACTTCTAAGTAGAAAATGAAAAGAAGGAAGATAAGTACCACTAGGGAAGAAGAATTAGGTTCCTGAAATGTACCGCCAGAAAGGAGAGATGCATGAATTACAGGGATAGAAATGGAGAAGAGCCTGAGGAAAAGAAAGTCCAGCAACAGGCCCAAAGAGGGATCCAGCTCAAGGGGAGGTCCCAAGACCTGACACTATTACTGAGGCTATGGAGCACTCACAAAGGGTACCCAGCATGACTGCACTCTAAAAGACCCAACAAGCAGCTGAAAGAGTCAGAGGCAGATAGTTACACACAACCAATACCCAAAAGCAGCTGACCCCTGTTGTTGAATTAAGGAAAGACTGGAAGAAGATGAGGAGGAGGTCACCCTTTAGGAGGACCAGCAGTCTCAATTAATCTGGACCCCTGGGATCTCTCAGACACTGGACCCCAAAAGGCAGCATATACCAGCTGATCTGAGGCCCCCAACACACACACAGCAGAGGACTGTCTGATCTGTGTTCATTCAGAGATGATGCACCTAATCCTCCAGAGACAAGATGCCCCAGGTAGTTTAGAGGTCAGATGGTGGTGGTGGTGGTGGTGGTGGTGGGCACATCCATGTGGAAACAGGGGGGTGGTTACGAAGTATGGGATGTGTAGAAGTTGGAAGGTAGACGGGGGAGGGGAATAAAATATGGAGTGTTAAATAAATAAGTAAATAAATAAATAAATTTCTTTTTTTCAGCTTATTTATTTATTTATTTGGATATTTTCTTTATTTACATGTAAGTTTCTCCATTACCAGTTTCTCCT
>NW_022196915.1:79857894-79871798 GCF_008632895.1 Mastomys coucha
AGGGGGAACCAAATATCCACGGAAGGAGTTGCAGAGATTAACTATGGAGCAGAGACTGAAGGAAGGGTTAGCCAGCCTAAATATAGCTATCTCCTGAGGGGCTCTGACAGTACCTGACTAACACAGAAGTAGAGTCCCACAGCCATCCATCGAACTGAGTACAGGGTCCCCAGTGAAGGAGTTAGAGAAAAGACCAATGGAGCTGAGGGGTTTTCAGCCCCTTAGGACGAATAAATGTCTTTTTAAACGGAGGGATGCCTCAGGGAGACAATAGGAAAGAAGAAAGGTTACTACAGGAATCAAGGGAGGGTAATAGAGCTATGACTGTGGGAAAAAAGAAAACAGTTATGTTTTGGATTACAATTACCAGTTAATCTTAACACCAGTTTACTCTAAAATTTTTTAACGAATTTCTTTCTAGACATTTAGTAGTTTCATATAAGAAATTAAATCCGCCAGGCAGTGGTGGCGCACGCCTTTAATCCCAGTACTTGGGAGACAGAGGCAGGTAGATTTCTGAGTTCGAGGCTAGCCTGGTCTACAGAGTGAGTTCCAGGACAGCCAGGGCTATACAGAGAAAACCTGTCTTGAAAAACCAAAAAAATAAAAATAAAAAAAATAAAATAAAATAAAATAAAAAATGAAATAAAATAAAGAAATTAAATGCAAATACTGTTTTCTATATCTTTAATTACAATATCTTTCCAGAAGTCTTCTTCATTATACTGATCGAGGTTATTATTTTATAATATGGGCTGAATCATTTTAAATTAATATTTCATCTCCTCTCAAAGTCCAAACAGTAATGACTATACTCAGCCTTCTCACTTTACAATAACAAAACATTTTCATAGATGTGATACAAATTCATCCTTCATTTTAATGTGGTATAATTAGACAAATGAATAGTTAAAGACATATTTGAAGTGTTAAGTTTAAGAATAATTCTATTTATTCAGACCAAATAATCTGCGACTAAAAGATTAATTTAATGATTAGAGGCAAATTCTACTTGGATTACAGAGTTTTAGTTGCACAGCAGTTAGTAAATTCACTATTTATTAAGTTGAAGACCTTCAAAAAGATGCAAAAACCTTGAGAGTTGCATTCTTCTAAAATTTATATAGCAATAAGAGCTCGAATTTAGGGAAGATTGTGTTACAGCCTTAACTTCCCAGCTGCAAAAGTAGAAAGGCATGAGTTATAGGAAAAGTAGAATGGTGTAGAGTTATAGGAAAAGTAGAAAGGCATGAGTTATAGGAAAGCAGTCTGTGATTTCTCTTGAGATTTTGGAAACATGTCAATAATTTGAGACTGTCAGTTGCCAAATCTGACTGAATCTGATTTACAGAACAAACACCAGAAGACACAGTCAGCTGACTAAAACAATGGCTTTGTGTGCACAGATTCAGACCAAAGCTGAGGGGCCAGGCTTTTCATATGTGTTATCAAGAACAACTTTGAACAAGAGACAAAGTTGTAAGGAAAATTGTATTTCTAACTTGGGTGTAGGGAGACTAGTTTTTTGAGAGTCCTCATAGTGCAAAGCTGGACCTAATAGTAGACATGATTTCATCATTTTAGAGACAAGCTTAGTTGTAGAACTTCATTCAACAGAGCTGTAATCTTTTCTTCTGTCCAAGACAAAAGATAACACCAAGTATTTTGGATTAAAATCATATTAGAAATTAGCCAGTTTGACATTTCACCTAGTAATTTATCAAAAGGACCATTTATCTGTTTCTATTTCTTTATGTATTCTCAAATACTGCTAATACTATTGACTCCATTACTGCTTCCATGGCTAAATAATGATTCAAATGTCAACTTTGACAAATGTTCACTTAACATTTGTATGAATATTTTGTTTCTAACCTTTTGAAAATCACAGTTATATAGACCTTCTTTGAAAGGTCTATATGACATTGTACAGGATTTAGGATTAATACGTTGGAATATTACTATAATATGTAGAAAAGTTTAAGTCCCATATTTCAGGTCAGAAGAATCCTAGTTTGAATACAGATTTTTTTTTCTTTTCTGGGATGTGCTGTTATTCTGCATTCTGTAAGAATACTCAAACCAAAACATAGAATGGATTTTATAATACCATCCTAAAAGTTAGGAGCCAAGGAGTTGTGTTTGCCAAATACTCTCAAGTGATTACAAGATGCTAGACTCCCAAAAGAACATTTTTGAGATTAGCAATTGATGTGACTCTAAAGTCTGTCTTCAAAAGAAACCAGAAAAGCCTGCTGTCTAAGGAGAGGATGTCACTTGACTATTTACAGTGTTTTCTAAATGTTGTAACTACGCAGAACTCTTCAAATAATACATAGAGCCTGATTTAAACACATTTAAAAAAGGTTATACACTGGATTGTACCTGAAGCTTTTTGTTAAACCTTAGTGAATTGAACATTCCTACTAGGATGAAATGACATAAATATGCAGAGACAATAAAAATTGTAGGGAATGTAAATGCCATACATATTTTGCATAACTGTGAATGAGAAATCGTAATTATAATTGCATAGAATGTGCCCTGCTGTAAAATGATCATAATGATTTACTGCACTTATAAGCACAGTATATTGAAAAACAGACATGACACAGGCAGTCTGGGTTAATTAATAATATCATCCTTATTATACAAACAATATTTCAAAACTATTTATATGTTTTATTTTTTTATTAAAGATAGCACATGAAGTACTCAAAAACAAAATAAATTTATGCATATCATATAGATGAGGCTAACATTATGAATCCTTAAATTTATATTTTTTAATTCAAACTGTTATTTTCTTTTAGAATATTGAATGAATATTGAAAAACCACACGTATAGCTGTCACTGCAAAACAGTGCACACATAGGACAGTGGTGGCAAAATGCTTGTGGCGATAACCAGTCAATATCTGATTTCACTTAAGGTCCTCTCCACAGAACTCACACTTGACACTTCATGACTGACCAAGAACCTGAGACTAGATAGTCCAGGGAGCTAAAGCAAAGCCAGATAATTGTGGTCTAAAAATGTGATAAATCAATTCCTATGTTCATAGATCTGTGTCCTATTGAGCCATCATCAGAGAAGCTTCTTCCTGAAGCAGATGGGAACAAATACACAGAGACTCAAAGAAATACATGATCCAGAGAGTAAGAGACCTTAGAACATCCAATCTTAGATGGCAATGTCTCCATCAAACCCCTGCCTTCAGAGCTCAAAGAACACTGTGGAAAAGCAGGCAGAAAGAGAATAAGGACAAGAGGGGTTAGAGGATACCAAGAAAACAAGGCCCAATAAATCAACAGGATGGATCAAAGCACGTCTACCCTCATAAAGACTAAGAAAGGCATCATGTACAGTGCCTACACAGGTCAGCAGTACGTCCTCTGCTTATAGACTGTGGTTTCCAGGGTAATGTTCTTGTTGGATTCCTGATTATGTGAATAAGTGTGTTTCTGATTTTTATGCATTCTTTTAGGCTCTTTTCCTTCTGTTTTTCTTGTTTATACAATTGTGATGTGTTAACTATTGTTTTATCTTATTATATTTTATCTTATTAGTATTCCTTAGAAGTCTGTTTCTTTCTAATGAGAGACAGAAAGGAAATGACTCTGAATGGGGGTGATAGGGAGGTGTAGAGAGAAGTATAGGGAGGGGAAACTTTAATCAGAAAATATCGTGTGAGATATTTAGAAACTGCATGAGTATTGTACTGGTTTGCTGAATGTACTCTGAAGTAACAGTAACTTCGGAATAGTCTCTGCAGTATATTTTCTTATTTGAAGTGAATAGGGTATAAGCTGTTCTTGTACTGCATCAGAAGAATTAGTTTCTTGGGATTAGCATAATGCAATTCTCTGAATCCTCTTCCCCACTTTACTGTTTCTATGTGCCTGTTTGTTTATAAGACAGCACTATCATTCACTTCGATTCATTAAAGAAATGCCTAAGCAGCACAGTTCTGAATAATTTTGAGCATCGTTTTAAAAAGTGTGCATGAGAAACTGGATCAGTGCGATTTTTTATTCTGCTTTAACACTTTCCGTTGAGACATATACTGGATTTACTTCAGTGCTGATTATGCCAAAATATGATCAAAGTGCTATAAAAGTGTATAAAAGCAGCTACACTTTTCATTAAATAGGTTCATTTTGATATGAATATTGTTTGTTATGGGCTAACAGGGAAGATGCTTTGCTATTTCTATTATGGAAAAATTACATCCAACTGCTATCTAGCATTTTATTGCAAGCTATAGCTCAAGAATGGAGTATATATCACCAAATAAAAACAGTTTGCAAACTATCCTTGGGTATTTTGGTCAGTTGTGAACAATAAGGGTGCAAAGTGCAACATAATTATCTGGAACACCACTTACTGTTTAACATAAGACTTTATCTTTGAATACGTACCAACCTTTGAATTAGCTTCATGTGCTATTATGTTTTTCATACCAAATCTAACTGTATAAAGTTATCTAAATCATATACTAACCATCACAAACGTTTTTATTCTGTGCCCAAGTTCATCTACATTTAGTATTATGTGCTAGCTGTCTGGCTCTCTCCTAACTGATAAATGATATCACACGGAGAGGTAGATTCATGTTTGAGTATGCCCTCATTAAAATATCATATGCAGGATTGACTACAGACTACAAAATAAATGGAATATAAAGAAAGATGAGGAATGTTGAATGTTGCAAAGCCTCTCTAATTGAAGAAGACACCAACGCTGAACCACTGTCTCTGTATTAAAATGCTTCCATCATCAGTTGCATGTGTCTTTTCTAATTTTATAAAAAATCTTACAAGAAAACTTTACTTCTCTAAAATCTGGGCTTGTTTTCTCCTTAATAACATGTGCACACAGGAATTCTGACTCAAGAAGATAATTAGGAATTTCGTTTCTTCTTTTCAGCTATTTATTTAAGCATCCATCCATCCCAAAACATTAATTTTTCCCTCAGATATATTTTTCTTTAAGTTCTTTTAATACTAGTAGGAACAATATCTGACAAATGGTTCCACTATATTTCCAAAAAAAAAAATCCTGAAACAGATTTTAAAGGTTCAATTTGAGAAAAAAAGACTGTTTAAAAAATAATTAATCAAAATGACTTATAACTTACATTTTACTATCAAAGTGAAATGAAGGTAAATAACTGAGTTTTTAACTAGAAGGGAAATATATTAAAACTCTATGTAATGAATTTTCTCATGATGTTGATATACATGAAAACTTAGGCAATGCTTAAATCAAGTTAGAGTATTTACATCCTTAATCATCTACAGTTTCATCATGGTAAAATTTTTCAAAGTATTCCCTTAACTTTTTTAAAATACACAGTGCTTTGTGTTTATATTATACCCAGTCCTACACTATGGTACCATACAGTCTGTCTCCTACTCGTTTGTTTCTGGAGGACCTTTGTTGTACATCCACTGCCACCAATAGGACACTTCCTTTTGGTAGAGAAAGAAGTTCACCCAAGAAGTTACATCTCAGAAAGCTCAGAAAAGTGTAAGATTCACAGGGCAACTCCCCTATGTTATCTATGTAGTAGCAATTGTCGGGGAGAGGGTACTCCCCAGCTAGCAAAGCTGCATTCTGTTTGCAGGCACTTAGGTGTGCACATTTTTTGAGATAACATTTACTCAACTGGGCTTCTGGATAATGCCCCCTGTTCTAGTAAGAAACATCAGTACATTCACTGGTTGGCTTAGCTATGCTTGAGTGCCGTTGTTATTTGAATTGTGTAGAGTACATAAACAAAGTTTCTTGAGAAATTTCACACAATACATTTCTCTCTCTCTCTAAATGCTTGTGCATTCAATGAATGCACAATGAATACATTTTCTGAACTTGTTTTCCTTCCTGAATAAACAAAACCAATCTGTAGAGCTTTATTTCAATCTAATTATTTCACATTCAAAACTTTGATCATCTCTTCTTCCTTATGATTTCCAATCTTTGGTAGTAACCACTATTCCACTTTCTACTTCTGTTATTTTGGCATTGCTTTATATTATAGTTATTAACGATATTATATCATCCCAATTTTTATACCCTGTTTAGTTTATTTAATGTCAACATCTCTAACTGCATCCTTTCAATTTCAAATGAAGTATTTTAAGGAAGTATGACATGTATATCTTCTGTCTTTTTCTCTTCATTTGCAGATCAATATTAGGACCATGGGAAATCTTTACCAATTTGCTCTAGTTCTGAAATAAACATGGAGCCCACACATGTCTTTCACATACTGATTTCACTTTCTGTTGACATAAACATAATAATTACTTTGTAGAATTCAAGCTGTTTTTTTTTTTAATGCTTTGAAAACAGCTATGTTTACTACAGTGAAATGATCATTGTTGCTTTCATTCACATTCCTTGCTGATAAGTATTTGCCAAGTCTTGCAGTCAGTTGAGGTGCCTGTGTGGGTTGGTGACCAAGGGGATCCTTCCTGTTCTCAGAAGAGAAGGGGAAAAGGAATGGTGGGAGGGGCTGTGAGAGGGGACACTGGGAGAAGAGGGTGGCTGCGATCAGGATGTAAAATGAAAAAATAAGTTAATGTATAAAAGTATTTGCATACAGTTAAACAGATGCAATGTCTGCTGCCCACTTTTACTCCATTCATTTGTCTTTAATAGAGAATTTGAAGTTTCTCAGGTATGTTTGAACACATCTTCCCTTTTACACTTTTATGGCTGGGTTTTTTGTTTGCTTGCTTGTATTGGTTTTACTTGGTAGGTTGAATATTTTAGGTTCAAAAAGAAATGACATTTGAGCATTTGCTTGTGTTTCCTATACGTTTAAATATTCCCCACAAATATATTTGTTTTCCAGTGTCCTGTACCATTATTTTCTCCTATTATATCCAGTGTTTCAGGGCTTATTCTCCAGTTTTTGATTGACATTTTTATACTGACTACAGAAGCAAATCTAGTTATATGCTTTTATGGTAGATGCTTTATTCTCTTAGCACCATTTCATGAGAACCATCTTTTCCAATGTATATCCACAGGATCATTATTCAAAAAGGACTAGCATACACGGTTGGTTTTCTTGAGAATTGAATTCTGTACATTATTTTTGTTCTATTTTTCCCACCTTGGCATGAAAGGTGTTTATGTTTTTATTCCTATTACTTTGTAGTATATGTATTTTGCAATCAGCTGTTCTAAAAGCTGTAGCTTTATGCTTAGTGTCAAGATTTCATCAACAATTCCATGCTTGCTTTCCCTCTCTCTCTCTCTCTCTCTCTCTCTCTTTCTATCTCTCTCTCTCTTTTATTATTTTTCCTGTCTCATGAATGTAGGTATAGGTGTATTTTCAAAATAGTATTTTTTTTCCAATTCAGGAACATGAGAAGATTACATGCTTAAATTTAATTTTTATTTGCTTTCACAATGTGGGTGAATTATTAAAAACAGAGTTTTCCTGCAAGTTCTGTGAAGTTTAAGGTCTTTAAGGAACCAAAACATCTATTACAGTTCCTGCCATAGTTGGGACTTCTGAATAGAAAATTGTGATTGAAGAGAGAAGGAATGATAAAGGTCAATAACCAAAATTATCTTAGTATCTTAACCATTTTAATAAATAGTCCTTTCAATCATTTGTGAACTGAAGTTTTTGGTGAGGTATATCTAGAGTCAAAGCTCTGCACTGCTTATAAAGTGCTAAATGTTTTATATTTGAAGACAATTATTCTTGTATTGTTAGCCATTACTATCTCTCCTCTGAATTTTACTAAATAGCATTGTTTCTATCATTTTATTCCTTTAGCAATGTAAAAACAGAAGGTAAGATCTTAGATGCTGCTCCTAAGGACTGGAAGAGCCACTCCTTATATCTTATCCCATTATCTTTCTAAACTATGAATCTCCCTGCATGTCGCAGCCTGAGGGTAGGATGGGACAATAGAATTAGTTTTCAGAGTTATGGCCTTGTGCCCTGTCTGGTAACTAATTTGCTAAACTCAGTTACTCATCCATTCTGTTCAAAGACCCTTTACCTTTAAAGTCTATACAAGCTAAGAAATTCCCTTTGTTCACCAGATGCCTTTGGATCTCCCATCCCAAACTCTTCTGGGAGTGACTAGCATTATTAATGATACTGCTTCAGGAATCACTCTCAGTGCATCTCTCTGTGAAGCTGGAGAAATTATCAGATATGGTCTGTGGCTTTGGACAGATAAATCCGCTTTTGTATAAAATACTTTTCTACTATTTCCACCAATACACTGAAAAATGTCTTTATTCATAACTTTTTATTTCAAAAACTTTATCAAACTGTCAATAAGTTGAAACATGGTAATTGGGACAAGTAAAATGGATATTTTACTATGGTGCAATCTTTTATATTTGGCTTCAGAATAAGCTGTCTATTGTTCACTTTTAGGTCAGAGTTATAGCTTCTGCACATACACTATCATTCAATATCTGACACTGAATCTGACATCATATTCAATATCTGACCTAATGTTTAGGTAATGATTATATGACAACACTCAGAATTCATGATTAAGCATAGGTATCTGACATCCACAAACATTTACGTTAAAAATGTAACAAGAGAACATTTTAAAAGCACTGAAAATGCTGCTCTATCTCACCTACCAAACAAGCTATCAACGCATTTTGTAAAATATGGTATTATGTGTTGTGTGGATATTGAAAGTCTGCATAAACTCTCATGGCAGAAGATGTCATTCTGAGTAACCTGGGCTTCCAGTCCTAGGCCGTTGTCACTCATACTTAGCTCATAATGAACTTTCTCCTCTGTCTTCTGACTCTCTTCTTCACTTTAAGGAGATGGAACGGTTAAGCTTCTTCTCAGTCTGACTTTCTGAATAGCAGTAAGTCCCCAAGACAACAATGAAAAATAAGAAATAATAATAATACTAAAGAGGTACTTTTACACTAAGGTTACATAAGTATTATTTGCCAATTAACAAAAGAAACAGAGTACTATTTTGTTTATTGTTGCTATTAGAAGTTCACATAGGTCCTTGATTAAAACTTATTCCAAGGTATTTTAATTATCTTGTTAGCATTGGAAATCTGAATCCTTTCATGATTCATTTTCCGTTTTTTTTGGATTTCTCATTACTATGTAAAAATGCTACTAATTGATTATTTTGACTTTGTTCAACTTTGCTTAATTCATTTAAAATTCCCAAAAGGTTTTTAGTGTGGTATTTAGATTTTTCTATTAGTAGAATTCAGACAATGGTATATAAGAGTCTTTTAATGTAATAGATTTCTTCTTATCTCAAGTGGGCTTAATTCAGAGACAAAGGGGCCAGAAGGTTGCCCTTACAAGAGTCTCCCCTGAATTAGTGTTCTGGGTCTTTTTCCCCATGACTTTTAAGAATGAATTTAAGGTTCCCCTCTCTGCCCACCCCCATACCCTTTCCCTCCCAGTTTCCTCCCTTCCACCTTGTGATTGCTTTCTTCTCTCTCCCAAGTGGGACTGAGGCTTCCTCACTTGGGGCCTTCAGCTTTTTTTTCTTATTTTTTAATTTTTTAAATTTTATTAGATATTTTCTTTATCTAATAAAGAAAACGGCATACAACATCTCCTTTCCCAGTTTCCCCTCCAAAACAAACAAACCAACAAACAAAACCAAAAAACAAGAACAAGAACAAACCCCTGGTCCCTCCCCGCTTCCCCTGCTAGTCACCCCATCCTTTCCTGCTTACTGGCCCTGGCATTCCCCTACACTGGGGCATAGAACCTTCACAGGGCCAAGGGCCTCTCCTACCATTGATGACTGACTTGGCCATCCTCTGCTACATATGCTGCTGGAGCCATTAGTCTCACCATGTGTACTCTTTGGTTGATGGTTTAGTCCATTGGGAGCTCTGAGGGTACTGGTTAGTTCATATTGTTGTTCATCCTAAAGGGCTGCAAACCCTTCAGCTCCTTGGGTCTTTTCTATAGCTTCTTCATTGGGGACCCTGTACTCAGTCCAACGAATGGCTGTGAGCCTCGACTTCTGTCTTAGTCAGGTACTGTCAGAGCCTCTCAGGGGACAGGTATATCAGGCTGGATTGTCCTTCCTTCAGTCTCTGCTCCACACTTTGTCTCTGCAACTCCTTCCATGGGTATTTTGCTCACTCTTTTAAGAAGGAACGAAGTATCTACACTTTGGTCTTCCTTCTTCTTGTGTTTCTTGTGGTTTATGGATTGTACTTCGTGTATTCCGATCTTCTGGGCTAATATGCACTTATCAGAGAGTGCATACCATGTGTGTTCTTTTGTGATTGATTTATCTCACTCAAGATGATATTCTCCAGATCCATCCATTTCCCTAAGAATTTCATAAATTCATTGTTTTTAATAGCTGAGTAGTACTCCATTGTGTAGATGTACCACACTTTCTTTCTGTATCCATTCTTCTGTTGAGGGACATCTGTGTTGTTTCCAGTTTCTGGCTATTATAAATAAGGCTGCTATGAATACAGTGGAGCATGTGTCTTTATTACATGTTGGAACATCTTCTTGGTATATGCCCAGGAGTAGTATAGCTGGGTTCTCAAGTCAGCTTTTAAGTTAAAATACTTAATGTGGCCTATGGTTCCAGTGGTCTGAGATCCATGATGGCAGAGCATAGGCATTATGGTAGGAGCTCACGTCTCAAACACACAGGGAGATGAAAAGGGGACCACATAGCAAATGGTGTGACAGATAGGTCATTTGAAATCTTAAAATAAATCCATGCTTACCAATGTAACCTGTTACATTACTAATGTAACCATATACCATGACTGAAGTTATCTTATGACACAGGGGGAAACCACTCTTGCTATTTTGCTAAATAGCTGTGCTGTCAAAGTGAATGAAACAAAGAAGAAATAATGTTCTTCCCAAAATATCTGCTTAAAAAACAAACAAATAGATGAACACCAAACACCTGGAGCTATAGGAGAGATAGTTCAGTAGTAAAGAACACTTCTGCTCATACAGAAGTCCAGTGTCCAGTTCCCATCATTCACATGACAGCACACAGCCATTTCTAACTCCAGTTCAAGAGGATGCAACACACACACAGGGAAGATTACACATATACATACATGTGTATATTAAAATCAACCTTAAATAAAATTAATAAATCTTACAAAAAGAAAACAACTGCCTCTGTTTCTAGCTATGTGGATAATGAAGATGTATGAAGAAAACTTAAAAAATGGTATTGATAATGTTAGAATTTATATCTTATACCTTATTTAATAAATTAAGTAGAATTTCATTAGTTTAAGGTTCATGGTATATAATTTGAATAAAGACAAGCAAAATGAAAAATTAAGGATCCAAATTTAACCCTTTCTGTGGAAATATTTTCCTTTTTAGTCACAGTAATAAGGATACAGATTTCTGCTTCAAATTTTCTCCTGTAAGGGGACATTGAATTTGATCTTCCCCAGTATGCTTTTGCCACCTCTGTGTGACTAAAAAGTAATCAGTTATTGGATGTCTGGAATCTATAAAATTTTTGTAATGATGATAAGAGTCTAAAGGAAAAACTTTCCTTTAAAGTATGACAAAAACAGCCAGGAAATGTTTCTTTTTGTAGTTAAAGCCTGATTTGTTTACCCATTAGTTTAGAGCATTGTTCAACAAAAAGGGGACTGCTACTGAGTTTCTCCTCTTACCATATTGCTTATAAAGAAAACTTAAAATGATTACTAGCCTGAAACAACTCTTTATTGTTAACAACAAATTTTTAACATAATAAACTATAAATATTGCAATCTTCAATTTTCAGATAAGCAAAAGTGATTGAATACACAAAGGAAACTGAATAGAAAAATACACTGAACTGATAATTGGAGAAAACATGGTACCTAAATTGTACTCATTGTAGAATGTGAATAACATTTTAGATGGGCTGTTTCAGTTTCAAAGAGATTGATTTTAATGGAGTATCTCATATCATAAAATAAGCTTTGGAATGACTTCTCAAATCATTTTTCAGAGCATGAAGTACTTGTTTTCCAAATCAACATATACCTCTAGACACTGCCATTCCTTATTTACCCAGAAAAAGTTTCCATCTCCTTTAGAAATAAAATGCTTTGATTAGCACATAGTTTTGAGTCAACTACTGTATTTAGCAATGAGCCAGATGTGTAATGTCTGCAAACATATGATACCTTACCCAAAAAAGATACAAACTTTGTGCTATTGCCAGGCTGAGACAAGCAAGAAGAGACTCAACGATTGAGCCAAAATCAGCAAGCATCAGAATGGTCATGAATTTATTTCTCACCAACTATATTCTTCATTATGGTGATTTTTGTTCATTAATTATCAGTTGTTAATTTTCAAGTAAATTTAGACTTTGCAGGATTTGATAACAAGAATAGTGATGCTGGTTGATTTTATCATGCAGGGTTAAGAATAAAAATAATAGGCTGAGCCAGGCGGTGGTGGCGCATGCCTTTAATCCCAGCACTTGGGAGGTAGAGGCATGTGGATTTCTGAGTTCGAGGCCTGCCTGGTATACAGAGTGAGTTCCAGGACAGCCAGGGCTATACAAAGAAACCCTGTCTCGAAAAAAGAAAATAGGCTGAGCTACTATTTGGACCACTTAGACTGTAATGTTCTTAACAGCCAACCATAAAGACCTCATTTGGGATCTTCAAATAAATAAGCAAGTATGTCCCATGTAATAATGACTGTAACATCGTGGAAACAAGAGAAAATAAGGCTCTGGGGCCTTGCTGGACAACTAGCATTGGTTAATAAAAAAGTTCCAAGTGACAAGCAAGACCTACCTCTAAAAGTATAACATACTAGGCTCCTGTCTATAAGCACATCATAGCATCTGCAATAATGTCAGGCCTTGGTGCCTTAACAATGAGATGGATCCCAAGTAGGGTCGGACACTGGGCCGCCTTTCCTTCAGTCTCTTCACTCTTTTTGTCCTTGAATTCCTTTTAGATAGGAACAGTTCTGGGTCAGAAATATTGACTGTAATTTGGTAATGCTGTCCCTCCACTTGAGGCCATTTCTATCTACTGGAGGTGGACTCTTCAAGTTCCCTCTCTCCACTGTTGGGCATTTTGACTAAGGTCACCCTCATTGAGTCCTGAGAGTCTCTCATTTCCCAGGACTCTGGTACTTTCTATTGGGTCTTCCTACCTCCCACCCCCAGAAGCTGCTTAATTCCATTCATTCTCCTGCCCTTCTGGGCTTCTCTCCTATCCCCGCTTCTCATACCTGAACCTATTCCCTTTTTCCAATTTTTCCCCTTCCCCTGCCACCAGATCCCTCCTTCCCTTCCTCTACTTCTTGTGATTATTTTGTTCCCTTTTCTAAGTGGGATTGAAGGATCCTGACTTGGCCTTCCTGCTTGTTAAACTCCTTATGGTCTACAAGTTGTATCCTAGCCATTCCATACCTTTTGGCTAATATCCACTTATCAGTGAGTACATACTTTGCATGTCTTTTTGAGTCTGGGTTACTTTATTCAGGATGATAATTCTAGTTCCATCCATTTGTGTGCAAATTTCATGACATCCTAGTTTTAAATAGATGAATAGAATTCCATTATGTAAATAATACTATGACGTGCTTACAGACAGGAGCCTAGCATGGCTATGCACTGAGAGGCCCTGGCAGCGGCTGAGACAGACACAGATATTTACACCCAAGCAATGAACTGAAGTCTGGAACTCTTATGGCTGAATTAGGGGAAGGATTGAGGAGGGCAACCTTAGAAGTAGACCAGCAATTTCAGCTAACCCGGACCCCTGGGAGCCAGCTTCCAGAGACTTTTTTTTTTCTGCTTCCCACCTATGGTATACCCATTTTTTTTTATTAGATATTGTCTTTATTTACATGTCATATGATTTCTCCTTTTCCAGTTTCCCCTCCAAA
>NW_022196915.1:79871860-79876574 GCF_008632895.1 Mastomys coucha
AAAAAAAAAAAAAAAAAAAAAAACAAGAACAAATCCCTGTTGCCTCCCTCTCCCTCCTCCCCCTGCTTGCTACCCCACCCTTTCCTACTCATCAATGGGAGGAGAGGCCCTGGGCCCTGTGAAGGTTCTGTGCCCCAGTGTAGGGGAATGCCAGAGCTCCCAGAGACTTAACTAGAAACTATATACATACACTGGCTGGCCTGTGGCCCCCACCACATATAGAGCAAAGGACTGCTTTCTCAGTGAGAGATGTACCTAATTTTGCAGAGACTTGAGTGCCTAGGGAAGGGGATGCCTGGTGGGGGTAGCACTCTTTCAGTGGCAAGGGAGAGGGGGAACTGTGAGGAACTGTGGGACTGGGGAACGAGGATGGAGGCAACAGCTGAAATGAAAATAAAGAAAATAAATTTTAAAAATGGGGAGAAACACATGAAAAAAGAGTAAATCATAAAATTATGTGGAAAACAATAGATAGAAGACAATTTATGCTGACTTCCGATATCCACATACATACACATGCCCATACATGGGAAATCCATGAAGAGGCACACATGTATGCACACAAGGACAGATACTCACACAGATAATCATATGTCGATACACACACAAACACACACACACATTCTCTCTCTCTTAATGTGACATAAATTCTTATTTATAAGTTCTGCAAATGCAAGCCAAGTTAACAATGTGTGTATACATATTAATCCTGAATATCATGTTGTATCACCATGGTACCTTCCCACATCTTTCACTACTGACCAATTTGATTGCACCCAGAGACAATGTCCCCATCATAAAATTCTAGGAAAAGAAAAACCTATCTCATTTCATTTTCATGTGTAACATATATCTAATAAATACTACATAATGACTACTCAGGGAAACCTTTCTACATTATAAAATTCTTACAAACCAATACATTTCTTAGATTAATTTCTACAATAATCTGTTTTATTAAACTTTGCATTTATGAGGAACAGAGCATGCAGTTTTAACTTTTGGGAAGTATGTATAATTAATTTAAATCTTACAAATTACAATCATATAATTCATATAAAGCATTTTTTTGTAATTCAGATCAGTGAACTAAAGCAATTTTCTCAAACTAGTGTAGTTTAATAGGACAAAATTAAGATAGGAAAAACGTGAAAAAATTTAAAGTGAGATTTTTTTTTCACTTAGATTTCATTTGATTCTCAGTTCTTTTACCCAATTATTCTAGTCTTAGAAGTAGATCTTTTAAACTTTTGAATGTATAGTTTTCCTCCTTTAGGATTTATATAGGCCTTTTAATGCACAGTGTCCTAAAGTGACACTACTCTTCCATGAGAAATGTGTTTGAGATCTAAAAACTAAATATATACATACTGCCAGAACAATCAGTCCCACCATGTATAGTCCTTGGTTGGTGGTTTAGTCCCTGGGAGCTCTGAGGGTACTAGTTAGTTCATATTGTTGTTCGTCCTAAGGGGCTACAAACCCTTCAGGTCCTTTGTTCCTTTCTCTAACTCCTTCATTGGGGACCCTGTACTCAGTTCAATGATGGCTGTGAGCCTCTACTTCTGTATTAGTCAGGTGTATAGTAGAGGATTGCAAATTCGATCATCAATGGGAGGAGAGGTCCTTGGCCCTGTGAAGATTCTTTGCCCCAGTGTAGGGGAATGCCAGGGCCAATAAGTGGGAGAGGGTGGGGTGGCAAGCATGGGGAGTGGGGAGGCAACAGGGGTTTGTTCTTGTTGTTTGTGTTTGTTTGTTTGTTATTTGGAGGGAAACTGGGAAAGGAGAAATCATATGACATGTAAATAAAGAAAATATCTAATAAAAAAACTAAATATATGAATTCTTATTGTTTACAATTTATAGATGGGAACAAGTACAAAATCTGATTAAAATATAGATCCAATAAAAAATGTTCAAAACGGGAGGTCAAATAAACCTCCAATTACAACATTCAAAAGCAGACCATCAGGAACCGGGGAAACATTGGAGAGATTAAGATTGTTTATATTTTTGGGTGAACAGACGTTGATTATCCAGCTCTAAGCTTGGGCAGCTCCAGGGGATTTGACACATTCTAAACTTATCACATGTGAGTTGCATAAGTTCACACAGGTACACACACACAAATAATAGTGTACAAAATCATAGTATGTCATCAAGAGTGGGTCCATAACAGGGGTGTTTCGAAAGGAGCCGTTTTTAGCATCCGAGTTGCCACTTGCTTTGATATGTTGCTATCCCAGCAACATTGCAGAAATCAGAACATATAGATAAGAAGCATGTAACTTGATCCAAAGTAGAATCCAGCTCAAGGAGAAGCCTCATGACCTGACACTATTACTGAGGCTATGGAGTGCTCACAAAAAGGGACCTATCACGACTGCCTTCCTAAAGAACCAACAAGTAGCTGAAAGAGTCAGATGCAGTTATTTGCACCCAATCAATGGACAGAAGCTGCTGACCCCTGTCCTTGAATTTAGGGATAAACTGGAGGAAGCTGAGGAAGAGGGTGACCCTATAGGAGGACCAGCAGTCTCAATTAACTTGGACCCTCAAGATCTCTCAGACACTGGATCACCAACCAAGCAGCACATACCAGCTGATAGGAGGCCTCCAACACATATACAGCAGAGGACTGCAGGGTCTGAACTCTATCAGAGAAGATGTATCTAACCCTGGAGAGAGTGTTTAGAGGTCTGGTAGGGGGGGGTGGCCATGGGGGGTGGGGACATCCTTGTGGAGACAAGGGGTGTGGAGGAGGAATGGGATGGGGAACAGTCAGGGGGTGGACCAAAAGGGGGAATAAAATCTGGAAAATGAAAAAAAAAATTAAATAAAATTTTTAAAAGAAGATAAGAAACATGCATTTGCAGAGTTGGAAAGCTCATCTTTATTTTGCTGGCCTAGTGAATGGGCAGACACTGCTGAGTTAATGCTCTTAAGAAGCTGGCCTCCTGGAGGTAGCGAACTTCCAAAGGGAAATAAATCAAGCAATGCCTTCTTATTTGTATTGTGAACATCAACATAATATATAGTCTGCAAGGGCTGATTAATGCCAAATTCAAGATACTCTCCTGCCACAGCGATAGTCTCTCCTTCTGAACTTCTCTAAACCATTTTTAAAACTTTGTGTGTGGAAGTGGTAGTATGGTGTGTGCCTGTTATATGTATGTGTGTGCAGGTGCATGCACCCTGTTTGCACATACCAAAGTCAGAGGAGGACCTCTTGTCTTCCTTTATCACATTCCCCATTCGCTAGATAGGGTCTCTCACTGCATCTGAAGCTCATCATTTTCAAATGACTGGTTGGCTAGTGGACTCCCATGATCCTCTTGTTTCTACCGCCCAGTGCTGGGGTTATGGGGAGGTAATCTAGCTCCTTTTTATTTATTTTATTTTATTTTATTTTTTTACTTTTTTTATTAGATATTTTCTTTATTTACATGTCATATGATTTCTCCTTTCCCAGTTCCCCCTCCAAAAAACAAACAAATAAACAAACAAACAAAAACAACAGGAACAAACCCCTGTTGTCTCCCCCCTCCCCATGCTTGCCACCCCACCCTCTCTTCATTTGTCTTTGGATCCTTGGTTTCCTTAATCAGAGAGAAGTGGGAGATATCTAGCAGGAAGAGAATAAAAAGAATCCAAACTTTGGACATTATGCAGTAATGTGCAATATTATGAATTATAATATTATGCAACATAATATTTTTGAAAATGTAACATGCAATATTATGATGTATGTAAATGCAACAACAAAAGAGTATAAAAAGTGTGGTGGGAATGAGTTCTGTTTGGGAAGGTTGAGGACAGGTTCCTGTGGAGAAAGTAGTAGTACAGGACCTGGAGTTGGAAGGATGAGCCCCCATTGCCAAGGACCAGCCTCAGCTTAGAGAGGAGTTCCTGAGGAAAGGATGTTGGGAGTGGCAAAAGAAAAGTGGGGGGGAAGTCAAATGTGGGTACAAGCTGACAGCTCTGTGTTCTGCTTGAGCTGGCTCTCCAGACAGCTGTGTAAATAGCTCAGCTCTTGCAGACCAAAGCCCAGTCTGTTATTTACATTATCAATTCAAATCATTGTCCCAGGTTCCCTTTTGATTATGTCACAAATTAGTATTTTATGACTTTAGCCTCTTGATCTTACAAGAGACATAAAGTACATTTTTTTAAAATTACAGGTTTTTTTTTTTTTAAAGATCTAAAAAAAAAAAAAAAAAAAAAAAGCTGACCTCAGTTCCACTGGTTTTGTTGTTTTCTTCTTTGTTATTATTTTGCTTTCTTTTATTTTTTTTTTGTGTGCTTGTTTTCTAATATTTTTGATATATACAGTAAAGTTTTGAACCTTATTTCTCATAGTTTTATTCTACATGACTAAGTACAAAGAACAACTATGTTTACAGTATCAGAAACATGAACTTAGAAACAGTTACTTGTTTCTAACAAGGCACATGGAGGTGGGAAATGGGGGTGGGGTGGTTGGTTAATGAAAACAGCAACACTACAGAAGAAGACCCAACACAGAGCTGTAAGTGCTATTTTAATTATCCTTCTTGGCATCATAGTAAATTGCTCATACATTATAACATCAAATAAACTACAATGGTGGTATAAATATAATTTTACTAGAGACTTAGCATTTAAATTTTCTTTTCTGAAGTCTGTAAAGATATTGTCATTGGTGTGTCTTTTAAAGGAGACAATCAAAATATTT
>NW_022196915.1:79876584-79890111 GCF_008632895.1 Mastomys coucha
GGATTAAAGGCGTGCTCCACCACTGCCTGCCATACTAAATATGTTTTGATAACAATCTGTGATTTGTTTTAGTATGAATGAATTTGATCTCTACACACAGTTAATATGGCTACAGCATTATCTTCAGAGTAACACAAATCCTACAAAATATCACATAGAAAACTGACCAGAGGTGAGCTATTATTACACATAGAATGTTTGATGATGTTTAATGTTTATGTTTATAATCATACTAATTATACTTTTAGTAGTTTGTGATTATTAAAAAGAATGCTTAAGAAGTTCCAGGAGTACAGTAATGGTCAAATATTATTTTTTGTGGTTTTCTTTTAGGTACATCTTTTATTATTTGGGGCTTTCTTCTGTTTATTATGTAGCATGTGACAGAATTCATGTCTTGTCTGTTATTTGTTTTATTAAGTACCTGTTGTATTAAATAGGTATATTCAATAATACAGACATAGAGGCTCACAGCCATCCATTGAACTGAGCACAGGGTCTCCAATGAAGGAGCTAGAGAAAGGACCCAAGGAGCCGAAGGGTTTGCAGCCCCTTAGGATGAACAACAATATGAACTAAACTAGTACCCTCAGAGCTCCCAGGGACTAAACCACCAACCAAAGAGTACACATGGTGGGACTAATGTCTCAAACAGCATGTGTATAGAAGAGGATGGCCAAGTCAATGGGAGGAGAGGCCCTTGGCCCTGTGAAGTCTCTACGCCCCAGTGTAGGGGAATGCCAGGGCCAGTAAGCAGTAGAGGGTGGGTGGTGAGCAGGGGAAGGGGGAGAGAACAGGGGTTTGTTTTTGTTTTATTTTTTTTCTCAGAAAGGAACCTGGAAAAGGAGATATTGTATGACATGTAAATAAAGAAAATATCTAATAAAAAATATGTGTATTCAAACCAATAATAGGAAGACATTAATATCAACTAGTATACACTTCAGATAAGTTATCTTCATGGGAAATTCTTCTATTTATAGATATAAAATACTTTTAGTAAAAATGTATATCAAATGTTAACTACTGTGAACCTAGGAAAGGGAATGGTAAAGAGACACTCAGAGCGCTGGTCATGAGAAGACCTGTGCAAATCATATAAAAATGGGAGTAGAAATTTGAGATATCCATCTGCAGGGAAAAGAGCTATTCTCTCTTTAGTCAGTTGAGTAATGCAAGGTTTCTTGTAACTACAGTACTGTTTTAAAAATATTAAAAGTATTTTTTTTGCTTTATGCTCCATTCTAGACTCATCTTTTTATAATTGTAATGTATCTATGAAGATGTACATTCGTATCCGTATTATTAGGTAAATTTTGCTGAATTAATTAATATCAATCTCTCTTTAACCATATCATTTCATGTACAGATTTAAGAATGTGTTACATTTCTAAAATGAGTCAAAAGGAAAAGATAACATTAAATGTACATGTTCATTTTTCTGGAATTCAGAGAATGGGGTTCCTTTGGACTCTGAAATTCTCAGTATATGTACATTTTGCCATAGGGTGTTTTATAATTATCTGTGTGTGCTTGAACATACCATTATATACACTCAAGGTGGGATGAGAACTTGACTTGAGATAGTTCTCTTGTTCCAACTTGTAGGATCTGAGGATCAAAAGGAAGTGGTCTGGCTTGGTGGCAGAGTGCTTTACCAGCTGAATCATCTTGTCAGCCTGATATGTACAGTTTCTAAGATTTCTCTTTTTCTCTGAGGACAATGATATAATTCAGCAAAAGAGTATAGTATTTATAGACAATGAAAATTATGGAAAATACTTATACTTTATTGATATGAACATAGACTTTGCTGATTTAAATACTGGGTAGCAGAGCATAATACAAGTATGACTTTCAGGAGAGTAATTGTGTGACTAATCCCAATTTTCTCTATTTCTATAATTTTAGAGCAGATGATATAGTTCATCTACTCTAAAATGGGAGAATATTGCACCAGAGGAAAATCAAAATTTTTCTTCAGGAGTAAAGACACTTTGAATAGGTATTATAGCCTTTCTGTCAACATTGATAAAGAGAGCCATGTGGATAGTGGATGAGATGAACTGGTGGGTGAGTGGTGCTAGTCATGCCATTTGATGATGAGTTCCATCCCCAATGTGTCCATTGAGGGAGATAACTAAATTTTGAACATTGTTCTAATAATGTTTATACACAGTATATTATACACATGTGCCTAGACTCAAACTACATATATACGACACACACATACACAGAATGAGAATGAAAGAAAGAAATACAAATTCTAACACAGAATAAAAAGTTTAAGTAATAGTAAATAAAATAAAAATATTAACTATGTATATTGACATTCAAGAACAATTAATCACTAAAAATCATTTATTAATTGCCAATATGATCATTTAAATAGTTTATAAATATTGTGATATTTTATACAATATTCTATAACTTTTTTTCAAAAGCTCAGTCAGTACTTAATTTAAAAAATGAATAAATTTATTTTTTACTTATATTTGGAATTTGAGTAATAAGATGAGTTTACTGTAGCTAGTCTAGGTAATTTTAAATAATTTTATAGTTTCCTAGAAGATACTGTCATTTTAAAAATATGTACAACCACTCTGGAAATCAGTTTGGTGGTTCCTCAGAAAATTGGACATAGTACTACCTGAGGACCCAGCAATACCACTCCTGGGCATATACTCAAAAGTTACTCCAACATGTAATAGGGACACATGCTCCACTGTATTCATAGCTGCCTTATTTAAGATAGCCAGAAGCTGGAAAGAGCACAGATGTCTCTCAATAGAGGAATGGATACAGAAAATGAGGTACATTTACACAATTAAGTACTACTCAGCTATTAAAACAATGAATTCATGAAATTCTTAGGGAAATGGATGGATCTGGAGGATATTATACTGAGTGAAGTAACCCAATCACAAAATAACACACATGGTATGCACTCACTGATAAGTGGATATTAGCCCAGAAGCTCAGAATACCCAAGATACAATCCACAAACCACAAGAAACAAAGAAGAAGGAGTATCAAAGTGTGGATACTTTGATCCTTCTTAGAATGGGGAACACAATACCCATGGAAGGAGTTGCAGAGACAAAGTATGGAGCAGACGCTGAAGGAAAGACAATCCAGAGGCTCCCCCACCCGGGGATTCTTCCAATATACAATCTCCAAACTCAGACTCTATTATGGATCCCAGCAAGAGCTGGCTGACAGGAGCCTGATATAGCTGTCTCCTGAGAGGTTCTCCCAGTGCCCAATTAATACAGAAGTGGATGTTCACAGCTATCCATTGGACTGAGCACAGGGTCTGTAATGAAGGACCTAGAGAAAGGACCCAAGGAGATGAAGGGATTTGCAGCCTCATAGGAGGAATAACAATATTAACTAACTAGTACCCTCAGAGCGCCCAGGGACTAAACTACCAACCAAAGAATACACATGGTAGAACTCATGGTCCAGCTGCACATGTAGTACAGGATGGCTTAGTCAGTCATCAGTGGGAAGAGAGGCCCTTGGTCCTGTGAAGGCTCTATGCCCCAGTGTAGGGAAATGCCAAGGCCAGGAAGTAGGAGAGGGTGAGTTGGTAAGAAGGGGAAGGGGGGAGGGAATAGGCTTTTTATTCAGAGAGCAAACCAGAAAAGGGTAGAACATTTGAAATGTAAATAAAGAAAATATCTAATTAAAAAATCTATAGAGAAAAAATATGTAACATTTTAAAAATTTATTTTTTTACATTCCATATTCCATTCCTAGTTCCCCCATCCACCCTCCTACTGCTCCACATCCCACACCTCCTCTTCACCCCCTGTCTCCACATGGATGCCCCCCCATTCTTTTAAGCTTATAATAATATATGGGCATGGTTAGTGCAAGCCTTTACTACTAACAGGCAACAGAGACACACAGGTCTCTATTTGAAGAGAGAGTAGTCTACATAGCTATTTCTAGAACAGCCTATGTTAAAAAAGAAACCTTATCTTAAAAAAAAAAAAAGAACAATATACCAAAACAAGACAAGCAAAAAGTTTATAATAAAATTATCTCATTTACGCCTTCCCTCTTTCCTTTCAAATGCTTCAAAGATTAATTTATTTTATGTATATGAGCACACTGTAGCTGTGCAGATGGTTGTGAGCCTTCATGTGGTTGTTGGGAATTGAATTTAGGACCCCTGCTTGCTCTAGTCAACCCCGCTCGCTCCAAGCCCTGCTCGCTTTGGCCCAAAGATTTATTTATTATTATACATAGGAACACTGTAGCTGTCTTCAGCCACACCAGAAGAGGGTGTCAGATCTCATGGGTGGTTGTGAGCTACCATGTGGTTGCTGGGATTTGAACTCAGGACATCTGGAAGAGCAGTCAGTGCTCTTACTGGATAAGCCATCTCTTTAGCCCCTCAAACGCTTCAATATACCCCACTTTGTTGTCTTTCAAATCCATGACATCTTTGTTTCCTTAATTGTTTTTAAATACATATGTATATCTATTCATGCACACACATGTACTGCTGAGTCAACATATTATTTAATTATATGCATGATTTCAGGATTGAGCATTTGGTACTGGATAAATAATTGGTGTGCTCTTCCCTGGGGAAGAGTACTTTTCCTGCTCTTAGCATACATTCATTGACTTTATTTGTGTGTGTGTGTATGTAGGTTGGAAGCTTTCTGAAGTTTCCCTTACCTGTTAGCATGTCTACTGGTCTCTTCCTCATTCAGCTCCTTTTTATGCAGCCATTTTCTTGAGCTAGAATGGACATAACTTTTGACATATATAGGATCCAGAATCTTACAGCAAGTTCCCTGCTCTTCTGTTTTGTTTTGTTTTCTAACTTTCTGCCCCCTCTTCCACCTTTATCCCTGAGCCTTTGGTGGGGAATTTGCATGGTAGATGTATTTCTTGGGAATACATTCTACAACTCTACATTTTTATTGGTTGCAGTTTTCTGGGATTGTGTTGTCCTTCTGTTGAAAAAAGAAATTTCCTTGGTTATTGAAGGTACACTGTGGATAGAATGACACATTTTTAGAATGTCGTTAGAGATGGTGCAGGTTTATTAAAGTTGTGATTGTAGGTTCTCTTCCAAGATCCCAAATTTCACTAGCCCTGGTTGGTTGTTTAGGTTCTGTTACCTGTTTAATTTCTCTCTTGTGGAGTGTGTATTAAGTTTAATTAGAGAACTGTTTGTCACCTCTGAGTTACTTGTGTGACTACTGCACTTGGAGTAATTATGACATTCTGATTGCTGTTGTGACTTAAAGGTGTCAGAGCTGTACAGGACTCTTGAGCACGTTCCCCTTGGCAGGATACTTGGTGACTTCTGATATATGGAAGGTAATCTTCAGGGAGCAGTATTGAGGTAGTTTCAAGCTCAGAGGCCTCGTGGCCCTTTGTGTAATGAGCATGATATCTAGAGCAACATAGACCTCCATTCTATTTGGACAACAACCAAATTCAATAGCAGTAGCATGTAACATTTTGGGTATCTCTTAAACATCTCTGCTTAATAACTAAAAAGGGGAATTCTCATGCCTACTGTTAAGATTCTTGGTCAATGGCTTATGGCTTTTCAATGACACATTATCATTCCATTTGAAAATGTTTCATTTCATTTCTACATGTATATTTATATACAGAATTACATGTGATAAAGATATTTCTAAGTAAATCCTTAATAGTAAGATTTCATTATTTTTATCAAACATAATTAATGTTAATTTTCCCTCTTCACTTTTTTATGTGTTTATCCTCCCTAATTAGAGTTCCCACCCATTTTTTTTTCCTAACATCAAGATCAAATTTACTTGTTCTTCCATTCTCCATTCCCCTTTACTTCCACAATGGACTTTTTTCTCCTGGATTGTGCAGTCTCTCCTTGTTATGTACATTCACCCTAAAATTTGGAAATAAGGCCCACAAATTGGAAAGAATATTCAATGTTTGGCTTTTTTAGTCTGGGTTACCTCAATCAATATGATACTTTGTAGTTCTGTCTTTTACTGAAAGTCGTGTTTATTAGCACTGCATAGTATTCCATAATTATGGTACTTTCATTATTCACTCATCAATTGAAAGGTATATAGATTCTATGCATTTCCTAGTTATTATAATTTTATTTGAAACACTGGTGTTTAAAAGTTCAGTTCTAACTTCTTCAAAACATTTGAAATTTGTAATGCATAATGTCAAGATAACTATTAATGAAATAATTTTTTCTTATTTTTTTAAGAATGTTTTATAAGGAATAGAAAGTATATGAAATACTTTGTTCCATTATATATATTCATTCAAATATTCACACAAAATGTTTGGTATAGTAATTTTATACTAGTTTTACATTTTGTTCAAAAGTATTTTTCCTTAAACATAGTATTATTGTCTACACTAAACTTAAACACATAAATTGCTATCAAAATGTAGACTGATATCGCTGAATATCAAGGTTTAAATCCTTAAATATTTTGTGGTCTTAAGATCCCTTTATATTCTCTGTGTGCTCAACCTATCATAGGAAAACATGCTGATAGACATTTTATCATTTACTATACTTAATTAGTAGCAGATTGAGTTCAATTGTGCTAAAGATATAATTTTTATTTAATTTTCCCATATATTAGCTACATTCTACTGGTTAATAGGCCTTTACATGAAAATCATCCAAGCCTTAGGATAATTTCAGTTCTTTCCTTTTGTCTTATAAAATTTACATTGGAGACTGAAAATGGAGAGTTTTCTAGGCTCTGTCCGTAATTCTGACTCATAAGAAATCAGATGAATTTGCATGTTTCAGCCTTTAAAGATCATTCTAAATTTGTCCATTATAGACTTTTTATAGGAAACAATTATTATTATGAATTTATAATCAATTGTATATTAACAACTGAGTAATATACAATTTGAACAGTCTTCAAACACAAACATATTTTATATGTTTTATAAGGAATAGAAAGCATATGAAATACTTTGTTCCATTACATATATTCATTCAAATATTCACACAAAATATAATAGTATCAGTACCTCAAGGCCAGCAAGTCGATCCTACTTAGATTCTGATCCTAAATTTCAGTATTCATTCATTTTGTAAAAGTATTGAAATATCTGTTTAACGTTTATAAATAACTTAAGTTATGGTTTATAAAAGTAAAGTGCTAATATAGATTCTTATAATATTAATTAAATTTCAATTATAAATATTGAATAATTATTTGATAACTTCTGCATATATTTTATAAGACTGTAGCCTAAGGAAATATCCAATTCCACTTGAAGATTTGATTAAAGTGGTTACATTTTGATGCAGGATAAGCTAAATTAGATCATGTGGCTTCAGTTAAACTTATCTGCAATAAAATTAAAATATTGAAGATATCATAGAAATTCTAACACATTTCTAGAAGTGCAGAAAATAAATTTGAATCTGTACTTGTTTCAAGCCAGGGAATATAAATATTAGCTACTCAATAGTTAATATTAGGTGGCATCTTGAACTGCTATTTTACAAAGTAAGCATTCAAAAATTGTATTAACAGACATTTTCACACTTTGCAACTGAAGATAATATATGACTGAGAGATTTTGCTATGATCTTGGTAATTGAAGACATCCTTAAAACTTGTGCATGTAATGAAAAACTGTGGATTAATATTAAGAGGATGAAGTTCTTTTCAGTTAATGAATTTCCATGTCATGTGCACATTATAAAAGTTTTGGAGTGTCTTTGATAGTCTTCTAGAGTACATTTTTACATTTCCAATTAATAGAAATGGATCAGTGACTCAAAATTAGTTCAAAGAGGCATGAAATGTCTATGCAAATAGCAAAGCAAGCAGTACAATTTGTAAATGCTCGGACAAATAAATTTGAATGTGATTATACAGCAGAAGGATCATTTTCATCTAAAGTGAAACCAGGCATTCTGGGCCAGAAGTAAAAGATTACTTTCAAGATAGAAGTAGAAGGATTGCTGCAAGTTCAAGACTATCCAGGGATATAAAACAAATCCCAGGCAAGCTTGAGCTATGGGATATTCTCCCATCAAAAGACCAAGCAAGTCAATAACAAAAACAACAAACGTGAGTCAAATTATAATCTATACATATAATTTTAAAATGATACATGTTTCATATTTACCTTATACTGTCCAATATTTTTATTGGATATTTTATTTATTTACATACCAAATGTTATCCCCTTTGCTGGTTTCCCCTCTGGAAAGTGCCAATCCCATCCTCCCTCTACCTGCTTCTATGAGGGTGCTCCACCAAACACACAACCACTCCTACCTCTCTGCCCTGGCATTCATTACACTGAGGCTTCAGTCCTTCACAGGACAAAGCACCTCTCCTCACATTGATATCTGGAAAGGCCACCTTCTGCTACATATGCTACTAGAGTCATGGGTCCCTCCATGTGTACTCTTTGGTTGGTGGTTTAGTCCCTGTGAGCTCTGGGGGCGGGAGGGGGTGGTGTCTGATTGGTTGATAATGTTGTTCTTCCTATGGGTTGTAAACCCCTTCAGTTTCTTCCATTCTTTCTCAAACTCCACCATTTGGAACACCATGATCAGGCCAATGGTTGGCTGCGAGCATCCACATCTGTATTGGTTAGGCCCTGGCAGAGTCTTTCAGGAGACAGCTATATCAGGCTCCTTTCAGCAAACATTTCTTGGCATCCACAATAGTTTCTGGGTTTAGTATCTGTATATGGGATACGTAGGGCAGTGGTCTGTTCAGGCAACCTAGGCTCAGTCCATTAATACGCCTAGAACACCCAGTGAGCAATTTCTGTTCACAAGGGATGGTAGGTGTTCAGCCAGAACTCCTAAGTCTTTGGCCACTATTTCAGACACAACCTCTCACAGCTGCCCCCACAGGAGATGTGTGCTCTATCAAGTAGATAATGCCCCAAGCTCCCAGCATTCTAGCTCGATCCTACCTCCAGTCATCTGACCACAGCTAGGCATGCCTCACTTCAAAGACAGACAGCCACGCCTCACACAATATAAGGGACAGTTTGTTCCCTCCCCTCTCTCTTGCTCTTTATCTCTCTCTTGCCTCCTTCTCTCTCTTACCCTCTTCTTATTTTCTCTTGCCCCCTTCCTTTCTTGCCTTCTTCTTCTCTCTCAGTTCTCTGTCTTGCTTTCTTCCTCTCCTTTTTCTCTCTCCTTCTCTTCTCCTCTCCTTCCTCTCCTTTCTTTCTCTGTACATGATCAGCCTTTTTTTTTCTTTCCTATAATAAAGTATCTCATTTATGTATTGCCTCCTTTTAACTACTGCACTGTGCAGCCCAGGCCCCAGCAGCAGTGAGCTTCAGCTCCAGGCAGTGGCAGAGAGATGCAGGGCCCACAGGGATGGATCACCAGGTGGGGCAGTCTCTGGATAGCCTTTCCTTCAGTCTCTGTTCCACACTTTGTCTTGGTATTTCCTCCTCTGAGCATTTTTGTTCCTACTTTTATGAAGGAATAAAACATATACACTTTGGTTTTCCATTTTCTTGAGTTTCATATAGTCTGTGAATTTTATCTTGGATATTCTGAGCTTTGAGGCTAAAATCTGCTGATCAGTGACTGCATACCATATGTGTTCTTTTATGATCGGGTTACCTCACTCAGGATGATATTTTCTAGTTCCATCCATTTGCCTAAGAATTTCATAAAGTCATTGTTTTTAATAGCTCGGTAGTACTCCATTGTATGAATGTACTGTGTTTTCTGTATCCATTCCTCTGTTGAAGAACATCTGGGTTCTTTCCAGCTTCTGGCTTTTATAAATAAGGCTGCTATTAATACAGTGGAGCATGTGTCCTTCTTACATGTTGCAGTATCTTTTGGGTATATGCCTAGAAGTGGTATAGCTGGGTCTTCAGTAGCAATGCATCTCATTTTCTGAGGAACTACCAGATTGTTTTCCAGAGTGGTTGTACCAGGTTGTAATCCCACCTACAAAAGAGGAATGTTGCTCTTTCTCCACATCCTCCTTTGCTGTCACCTGAGTTTTTGATCTTAGTCATTCTGACTGGTATGAGGTAGAATCTCAGGGTTGTTTTAATTTGCATTTCCCTCATGGCTAAGGATATTGAACATTTCTTTAGGTGCTTTACAGTCATTCGATATTCCTCAATAGAGAATTCTTTGTTTAGCTCTGTACACCATTTTTAATAGAGTTATTTGATTCTCTGTGGTCTAACTTCTTGAGTTCTTTGTATAAATTGGATATTAGCCCTATATTAGATGTAGGTTTGGTAAAGGCTTTCCCCAATCCATTGATTGCGGTTTTGTCCTATTGACAGTGTCCTTTGACTTAAAGAAGCTTTGCAAATTTTATGAGGTCCTATTTGTTGATTATGGATCTTAGAGCATAAGCCATTGGTGTTCTGTTCAGGAAATTTTTCCAATATTATATGTATCACAATTCATGATGTATGTTGCTATCAAATCATCTACAAGTTTTTGCCATATTGAAGTAAATAGTGAAATTGAGTTTATCATTTGGAATTTTTTCCAAAGTGGATTCCATCACAATAGATAGGAAAAAAAGTAACCTAAGTATTATTCTCCTGAGTGATGGATTTTATATAGTTATATATATGCTGAGAAAAAAGCTAACATGCTATATAAATATATCTAACTAAACAAATAAAATAAAAATAGTCAACTCGTGCTTAAAACCTCAAAGGTGGAAATGACAATCATGTTTTTGAAAAAAAAAACTAAGTTAAATGTTTCTGATGTCACTCATATGCCAAATCTAAGGAAGCTGATCTCATAGAAATCAATATTATTTGACATCAATGGGAAGGGAGGGAATCTTGATGCCCCAGCACAGAGAAATGTTAGGTGGGTGAGGTGGGAGTGGGTGAATGGGTAGAGGAGCATCCTCATAGAGGCAAAGGGGAGGAGAGAGAATGGGGGATGACATGGAGGGTTGTGGAAGGGTAACTGGGAAGGGGGATATCCTTTGAAATGTAAATGAATAAAATGATTAAAAAAGAAATAGGGGTTAGGAAAATAAAAGGTCAGAATAAAAAATATGAGTAGTTGCTATGAAGAGTCTGAAGGTAGGAGGTTTAATATGTGGCTAAGTTATAATGAGAAACCTATAGAAAGTTTGGCTGTGGTAAGGCAGAGTAGCCTGGGTATAATAATCCAGTATAATCTTCCAGCATAGAAGAATGGATTTTAAACATTTCCATTGAACATAAATTATCATAGATAGACATGTATAATCTGATTTAAATCAGATTAGAGAGATAGATATGTATAATCTGATTTATATATTATAAAATATATGCATGATTTAGAAATATATGCTCCCTCTGAATTGGACACAGATTTTAGGTTTTATACATACACTGAAAGTCATTTTCATAAAATAAGCCACTATTATATAATTAAGTTGTTTGACTTCTTAATGTGAGAACCAGAATAATATTGCATTAATCCATACCAGGACTCATCTTTGATGAACATAATATTGGTGAGACTCATAGAAATAGAGTATAACACAGCATCATTGAAAGACAGACGTGTAGTTCAGAAAGAACAAATATACTACCAGAACAACTTGCTAGCAGATGTGTTTTTGTTATGCTCTACAAGATCATGTTTGTTCAGTAGATAAGCTATGTTTTATGCATGTGTTTGCTATTGCATTTTCATGTATGTATATATACATGAATATATACATGTAATATATATTATAATATATGTACATATATACATGAATATTTGCATATACAATATGTAATCTGTTTAGGAATATATAATTCATATATATACAGTTGTACTATTTCTCACTATATAAGTTATTTGAACATTTTGATGGTTTGCTGATTACTTTGTACATTCCATAAAAGCTGATTAAAAATGCCATATAAAGATAGTAAAAAAGTGTTTTAATGTTTGTTACATTATTGGATTCTTATTCTTTTCAGAAACAGCTACTTTCCATATCCTTGCTGATAATAATTGAGTAGAAGATGTCACTGAGCAGTGTGGTTCCATTAAATTTACTTCAGTTGCATGATAGCATCTTGCAGCTAGATGAAAACTGAAGGTCAGTTAGTTGAAAGACCTTCATTTTTCAATCATGGATAACACTCTTTGGTGTAAATGATGGTTATCTCATTTGTTAGAAAACTTCTAGTGATGATTTCACATGTTTAAAGTGTTAGCCCCATCTATTATCTAGACATTTCTAATTTTTGTAAGCCTGCTTTCTACAAATTGGAAATATTTGTTTCATAGATCTTTCAGCTCTGTTTCTTGACTCTGAACTGGGCATATATAATTCTCACATATATTCAAAAGTACAATTGGAATCATCTAAAGAGTTCTGTATTCTTAGATTTGGCATTACTCAACTGATGTGATTTATGAAAGACCTGGATTTTACTCATCAACATTTAGTTAAACAAATGTCACGCCTTGAGCAATAAATATAATTTCAGTTATGATTTTAATGGTGGATATTGCACATAGCAAAACTTCATATCTTCTTTTGAAGTTTCTTAATGATATTTCCACTGTTTTTGGCTATTTAGTGCCTTAGCAGAGAACAAAGTGTCTTCCCATGTCACCGTCTAATATACTAAAAATGAACCTATGTCATGATTTATATAAGCAAATAATTATTAAAGAGGGAAGGGCTGGCGAGATGGCTCAGCAGTTAAGAGCACCGACTGCTCTTCCTGAGGTCCTGAGTTCAAATCCCAGCAACCACATGGTGGCTCACAACCATCCATAATGAGATCTGACGCCCTCTTCTGGTATGTCTGAAGACAGCTACAGTGTACTCACATATAATAAATAAATCTTTAAAAAAAAAAAAAGAGGGAAGTTACTGATCAATAAAAGGGCCCCCAGTTCTGAAAACGATCTTGAAATAAAATACACATTACACACTAAGAGAAATAGGTGACTATACAAATGTTGACATTATTATTCTGAGACAATTGGTTTATAGTCAGAAAAATCATAGTAATGAAAAAATTGTGATGAGTTTCTTCTGAGGTCATTGTGAAGAAAGGATGAAGATGTTCTAAGATATCCAGTCCTGCAAGACTCCCCATTTAAGAGCTTGTAGAAATGATTCAAAGTACTAAAGTCATAACATAAATGATTCATGGAACCTTCTGATCTTTTTGATAATGTTGTGTAACATAACTGAGGTGGAGTACTCCACATACTGTTAGAGCTCTCTTCATGGTGAGTTTTCCCTGTCAACACCCAACATTTCTCTGCTCACAGCCAAGAATGATGCCCATATACACTTTCTTTTCCTCCCTTTTTATTTGGTACCTAGAATGAAAAATATTCTCTCAATGCTGTTGCTCTTTGCCTAGCAAAAGAGAGGGTGACAAGAGGGTGGCATCATTGTGTGGAGATTTGTCTTAATGTACTCAGAAGTGCTGGTCCCTGCCTGGTTATCCTTGGTACATGGGACAATCAGAGCCGTATGATTCTCCTTGTTTTTGATCTGTTGTTTATCTTCCCTCAGTTTTTTTTTTTTTTTT
>NW_022196915.1:79890233-79909407 GCF_008632895.1 Mastomys coucha
CCCCCCCCCCCCCGTCTACCTGTGGATGTTCCAATACCACCCCCTACCTGAACTCTAAACTTCCTGGGGTCTCCAGCCTTTTGAGAGTTAGGTGCATCATCTCTGAATGAACACAGACCCAGAAGTCCTCTACTGTATGTGTGTTGGGGGCCTCATCAGCTGGTGTATGCTGCCTACTTGGTGGTCCAGTGTTTGAGAAATCTCAGATCTTGGGGGTTCATATTAATTGAGACTGCTGGTCCTCCTACAGGATCACCTTTCTCTTCAGCTTCTTTCAATTTTCCCTAATTCAACAACAAGGCTTAGCTGCTTCTGTCCATTGGTTGGGTGCAAATATCTGCATCTGACTCAGCTGCTTGTTGGGTCTTTCAGAGGGCAGTCATGATAGATCCCTTTTTGTGAGCACTCCATAGCCCCAGTAATAGTGTAAGGCCTTGGGACCTCCCCTTGAGCTGGATCCCACTTTGGGCCTGTCACTGGACCTTCTTTTCCTCAGGAGCCTCTCCATTTATATCCCTGTAATTTTTTCAGACAGAAACAATTATGGGTCAGAGTTGTGACTGTGGGATGGCAACCCTATCCAACACTTGATGTCCTGTCTTCCCGCTCTGTAAGTTCCCTTTCCCTACTTACCTTCATGTAAGATCCCTCCTTTGAGTCCTAGGAGTATCTCGCCTCCCAGGTCACTGGTGTATTCTGTAGGGTCCCCTCAACCTCCTACCTCCCAAGGTTGCCTGTTTCCATTCTTTCTGCTGGTCCTCAAGGATTCAATTCTTTTCCCTCACCAAATACCAGATCAGGTTCCTCTCTCTCCTCCATGCCCTCCCACATCCACTTTCCCTCCCAGATCCCTACCACGCTCCCCACTTGTGATTGCTTTCTTCTTTCTCCCAATTGGGACTGAAGCATCCTCACTTGGGTACTTCAGCTTGTTGACATTTTGAGTTCTGTGGACTGTGTCTTGGGTATTCTGGGATTTTTGTTTGCTTGTTTGTTTGTTTGTTTGATTGGTTGGTTTTGTTTGGTTTTGTTTTATTTTGGATAATATCCACTTATTAGTAAGTACATACCGTGCATGTCCTTTTGGGTCTGAGTTACCTCATTCAAGATGACATTTTCTAGTTTCATCAAACCACATTTTCTGTATCTATTCTTCTGTTGTGGGACATCTAGATTGTTTCCAGCTTCTTTCTATGGCAAATAAGGCTGCTATAAACATAGTGGGACCTGTGCTACTGTGGCATGGTGGAGCATCATTTGGGTATATTTCTAAGAGTGGTATAGCTGAGTCTTCATGTAGATCTATTTCCAATTTTCTGAGGAACCTCCAGATTGATTTCCAGAGTTGTTATACCAGTTTGCAATCTCACCAGCAATGGAGCAGTGATCCTCTTTCCCCATATCCTCTCCAACATATGTTGTCACCTGAGGTTTTGTTCTTAGCCATTCTGATTGGTATAAGGTATAATCTCAGGGTCATTTTGGTTTGCATTTCTCTGACCACTAAGGTCTTTGAACATTTCTTTAGGTTCTTCTTAAACATTCAAGATTCAACAGTTGTGAATTCTCCCTTTAGTTCTATACACCATTAATTGCTCTTAAGATGTTTAATATTATCTCCCTCCCTCATTTATACCTTATATAATATAGTTTGTTCTGTGTACAAATTCTTATTTGAATTCTTTGAGAATTCAAACTCCCTATATTCTAGGTTAGCATTGAACTCAGTTTATAATCCAGCTCAGCATCAAATTTATGATATTACTACATCAATCTTTTGACTGCTGGGATTGTGAGATTAAGCTACAATGTTTAGCTTATTGTTATTATTATTATACAGAAAATATAATCATAGAATAAAAAAACAAAAATCCAGAATAAAAGATATTTATTTAAAATAGCATTTATTGATACACTGTTTAATTTCATCTTTTATAACATTTCATGGAAGCAAAAGAATCTCAAATAATTATATTAGTTATTCCTAACTGGTTACTATGTGGCAGTCACTATCTAAAACACTTTATATGTATTATCAAATCCCTGTGACAAACATTGAAATGAATTTTTCTCTCATTCCATACTTCTATTCGCATATTAAAAATGGAAATTTACCTTATAACCAAACATATACAGTTATTTTGCTGTGAAGCAAAGCAGCATCCACACTTTAATCTTTAATATAAAGCATAGGGTGGAAAGAGTCAACATGTAGAAGGATAGTGATGACTTCCAACGAAGCAAATCAGATTGTCATAAAGGATTCAAGATCTCATGTGCACTTCAGATAATTCAAATATTTACATATGTACATCTGTATACAGTCATATATACCATTTCTTTCAGAATATGAACATTGAGTTGCATGGGTAGATTTTTATGAGCAAGAAAGAACAAGTCTTTGTATTTAAATGTGATACGTGATACAGAAACAATGAAAGATGGCAACATGAAAATGGAAAAGACAACAGATATCTGTGGTGGTTTGTATATGAAAATCCCATAGTCAGATATATTTGAATAATTGGTCCCAATTTGGTAATGCTGTGTGCATAGGTTAAGGAGGTATGGCCTTTATGGTAAGTATGTCTCTGGGGAAGAATTTGAGACTTTAAAATCTCTCCAAACCTGGTATCTGTTTTGTGTTTGCAGATTAAGATGTGAGTTGTCAATGTGCTTCTCCAGATGTCCTAATTTCACGCATCCCAACACAACCTCTGACCTTCTTAAACTGTAAGTCCAAACACACTTTCTTCTGCATGTTGCTTTTGTCAGTGTATTTTAAAACTGAAGTAGAAAGGTAACTAGTAGAGTTATTTAATTTGAATACTGTGGTCAATAAAAAATACTTGGTAAGATAGCATTTGAGGAGAGGATTTAGTATCACAGGTGTATGTGCTTAGAACTGAAAGTTACTCTAAAATTTTTTGTAACGCAATTATATGTAGCAATCAAGCAAGATGCACCTGTGTTTAGAAAAAGGCTACTATACCTTTTTAAGGACAAGCACATGTGGCTTTTATTCTCATAAATCTGAGAACAGCTCCCCCCCCCCAAATGATAGCTACTAAGGACTTTTTCTACTCAAGTAAGTAGTTACATGACAAAAGCTTCAGTATTTAAAATAATAAGAAAAACAATTTTGAGCATAGATAGAACAGTGATAAATATATAGTACAATTACACTTAAATATATTTACATGCAAGTAGGGGTAGGAACTGGAGAACTCCTAAGGAGAAATTATACAGATTGTGGGTCTGATATACAAAGAATATAATTTAAATCATAAAATTAGCTGAGATCAAATCACTGAACAAATATAAGAGGACTAAGTGCTGAGGAAAAATTTCTTGAGGATACAATTCTAAGACATTAAAAAGAAGTGGAAATGTTAATAGTCAATATAACGATGGAAATGTCAGAAGTATATGTAGGAGAGGAATATTTAAAAAAAAATACTGGGGAGAATATAAAAAGTACCAATAACTAATACAAGGCCCCATTAAATACAGCTTTGTAGGTCAGTGGTCTGTTCAGGCAATCTAGTCCCAGTTGAGTAATAGGTCTGGAATTCTGAAGCCCCACTGAGAGACAGTTTCTGCCTGCAAGGGACAGAAGGTGTTGGGTCATAACTCCTGGGATCCTGGCTCCTGTTTCAGTCACAGCCTCTCACAGTCCCCTGAAGGAGATGTGTGGTCTGTCATATAGATAATGCCTCAAGCTCCCAGCATTCTAGCTGGAGCCTACCCCCAATCACTGACCACAGCCAGGAATGCCCCACCCCACAGGCAGATAGCTCCACCTCACACAATATAAGGGGCAATTTGCGCCTTCCCCTCTTTCTTGCTTCCTTTCCTCTCTCTCTTTCTCTTGCTCTTTCTCTTGCCTCCTCTCTCTCTTGCTCTCCTCTCTTACTATTTGTCCTTTCTCTTGCCTGCTTCCTTTCTTGCTCTCTTCCTCTCCTTTTTCTCTCTCCTCTTACCCTCTCCTTCCTCTCCTTTCTTTCTCTCCACGTGGTCACCCTTCTTTTCTCTATTCTACAATAAAATAGCACATGATTATGAATTGTCTCCTTTATTATTTGCAAAGGTTTGCAATGTAGAGAGGTAAGGTGATGTAGGAATGGATGATCCTGGCAATAACCATGCTTTACCATCAGCAGTAATCAGAATTTACCACCTCCTTAGATTACCCTTTGCACATTCGAAAATAATGAGAAAACTCAGGAATTCTGGTCTCAAAACAAATTCTTAGATTTGAAGCGAAATTATAATAATTAAATAGCACAAAGTTAGGCATATGTTAAGAAATAAATTTGTTTAAAGAATGAAATGATCTAGTAAGAATTTCTGTTGCTTCCAGACTTCAAATTTTGTGTGAAAAAAAAAATATGTTTTCATGGATACCGTAGGATATATTTAAAATATCATTTGGGGATTTTTGAATAATGATGCAATTTTCTGGAGTCAATTCATAAGTGTGGCAGTATAGAAGTAACAACATGCAAAGGGTAAAGTTTTGGAGTTCTGTGCCTCTGAGTTACGTAAAGTATTAACAAGATTTCTTCCGCAGACTTCCTATATCAGCCATCCAAATAACACTACCTCATACCTGGTCCTCTGCCACAGGCTTCCTATACTATGAAAAATTTGATAGTTTTTATAACCAAACAAAAGTTTTTATTCTATATATTTCAAGCAGAAAATTATTTTGTACAGGGATGCTGTTTAGATTACACTCTTATTTAAAGGGATAAACTATGCTTAAAAGGATGGTTTAGCCAGAAGCTAGAAGTAACCCAGATGTTCCACAACAGAAGAATGGATACAGAAAATGTGGTTCATTTACACAATGGAATATTACTCAAATATTAAGAACAAGGATATCATGAGATTTGCAGGCAAATGGATGGAACTAGAAAATATCCTGAGTAAGGTAACTCAGACCCAAAAGGATATGCTTAGTACGTACTCAATAATAAGTGGGTATTAGACAAAAAAGTACAGAAGTCCCAGGTTGCAATTTATAGAACTCAAGAAGGCTAACAAGCAGAAGGGCCCCAGTAAAGATTCCTCAGTCTCACCTAAGTGGGAGAAGAAAGTAATCACAGGAGGGACGGGACAGGGTCCCGGGTAGGGAAGCGTCATGGAGGGGAAAAGAGAAACATGATCAGGTATTGGTTGGGGGGAAAGGACTGAAGCCCTGAGGGCCAGCAGAAAGAATCAAAACAGGTAATGTGAGGTGGTAGGAAGTATGGGGACCCTCTACAATGTACCAGCGACCTGGAAGGTGAGAGGTACTCTTGGGAATCAAAAGATGGAACCAGATGAAATGCACTACAGTGGGGAGAGGGAACTTGTAGAGTCTACCTCCAGTAAAAAGACAGGACGTCAAGTGGAGGGATGGGGTTACTATCCACAGTCAAAAAGTCAGTCTCAGAATTGTTATTGTCTGTAAGAACTGCAGGGACAAAAAATGAAAAGGAATCTGAGGAAAAGGGAGTCCAGTACCAGGCTCAAAGTGGGATCCAGGTCAAAGGCAAGCCCCAAGGAATGACACTAGTACTGATGCTATGGAGTGCTTACAAACACGGGCCTAGCATGACTGCCCTCTGAAAGGCCCAACAAGCAGCTGAAAGGAATCAGATGAAGATATTTACACTCAACCAAAAGACAGAAGCTGCTAACCCCTGTGGTTGAATTAAGGAAAAGCTGGAAGAAGCTGAGGAAGGGGGCAACTCTATAGGAAGACCATGAGTCTTAGCTAACCTAGACCCCCTGGATCTCTCAGACACCGAGTCACCAACCAGGTAACATACACCAGATGATATGAGGGTCCTGACACATATACAGCAGAGAACTGCCAGGTCTTGACCCAGTTGGAGAAGAAGCACCTAACCCTCAAGAGACCAGAGGCCCCAGGAAGTGGGGAGATCTAGTTGGGGTGAGCATGGGGGCATCCTCTTGGAGATGAGGGAAGGTGTCAGATATAGAACAGTGGATGGGTGGACTGGGAGGAGGATAAAGTCAGGAATGTTAAAAATGATTAAAGGATTTTTTTTTAAAGAGAAGGGTTTGTTTCTGTTTCTTTCTTTTTTCCCACATGTCAGCACATTAAGAAACTGATGTGCCCAGTAAAGAATAGAAATCTTTCCTACACAGTTGATATAGGAAACTAAGCCTGAATTTCACACCAAGTTTCTACTACTTGGTAGACTACTCTTGTTAGCAGCATTGGGCACATGATCCAGACACATATACTTATAATGTATAGTGAATCCATTCAAAAATATAAATGCTGGGGTCACAGTATCTATGATATAAAAGTGAACATGGAAATAACAGGAACTATGCTAAAAGGTGGGTACATCATCTGATGGCAATCCTTCATCTTACCTGAGCTACTGATAATGTCATTAAGTCTGGTCAACACAGATTCTGATTAGCCAGGAGTTTCTCAGGTCTTCAAATTGCATCTACTTATAGACATAATAGTTTGTTGTCTTTATTACTCTTTTACATTGTGAGATTCTTATGACTTAAAAATTTTAGACCAACACCTTCTATACTGGCATAGAGCTCACCTAGTTTCTTTGTTCTCTCTCTCTCTCTCTCTCTCTCTCTCTCTCTCTCTCTCTCTCTCTCTCTCTTTCTGTTTTTCTTTTCTTGCATACATGCTTGCTTTTGTGGTTTTCCTTCTTTCTTTTCCTTTCTTTTCTTCCTTTTCTTCTTTCTTTCCATCCTTCCTTTCTTCTTTCTTCTTATTTACTCCTATTTTTTCCTTTTTTTTCTTTCACTAGACTTTTTTTTTTTCTCTTCTCAGGAATGATTCTCTTCAGCAATCTTCAAAATTAGTAGTTTAGTTTTCCCTTACTAGATTCTTACTATATGAATAAAGCCTATACTATAACTTCCTGTATTAACAATGTGGTTTCAAAGCACATTAAACTGACCTTCTGGAAAAGAAAAGTGTACCCTCTGTCCATCAGTGTTAACTACGATGCTCTGTGACAAGGGAGTTTATATATACATTTTGTTATGTCATTTTTTTTCTTTAAATCTACTCATCCTTTTCTCTGTTTAGCTGCAAAACATCACAGAAATATTTTTCTGAGTTTAATATTTTTCTTGGTATATTCTTATGTTTCTGTGTGTTTTGCCTAAATGGTGGATCTGCCATGTACTTGACCCTGTGGATGTAAGAATAGAGCCACAGAATCATAGTAACTGGGGTCACTGGTGGTTATGAGCTGCAGTGTATGTACTTGGAATCCAATTCAGTTCTGGCTGTACAGACAATGCTTCTTACTGCTCAGCCATCTCTCCAGGCCCCATGTAACCACATAGATGTGTTACTTAAGTTTTTGTTTTCTTTTGTTTTGAACAATTAACCTACCCTTGTCATTAGAAATATTTACCTGTTTAAAAACTTTTATTTTCTACTATTACAACAGTAATTTCTCCACTTACTTGAATATGGTCCTTTTATTCAGATCTTCTCTTTTTATAGGTCTCTCTATTGATCTTCAAATATTATATTTATTATTCTGGGCTTCTTGGCATTTTCTTTTTAAATATATAAAAACTGTATATCTATATCTATATTTTAACTATGGATGTATGCTCATATATATATGTATATATATATATATATACATATATATATATATATATACATAGAGAGAGAGAGGGAAGAAGAGATATAAACAGACTGAGAGACAAATGTCTGAGTGGCGCTTATTTTAAAACAGATTGGCAAGCTTCATGTAGATGTATCAGAGGACAAAATTCTAGAGTAATTTGATCCTTCTATTATGGGTTCTGTGTTTGGAATTCAGGTTGTCGGTCTTATATACCAGCAAGTAGCTTTACCAGATAACTATTTCTCTGTTTTCCATTTTAAAGATGTGTTTATTTATTTTGTGTATATGAGTATGTTGTCTTCATGCACACCAGAAGAGGGAATCAGATCCCATTAAAAATGGTCATAAGCTACCATGTGGTTGCTTGAAATTGAGCTCAGGACTTTTTGAAGAATAGCCAATTCTCTAACTACTGAGTCAATTCTTCAGCTCCTCTGATTTCCATTTTAAATTATATTATATATTTGTGATTTTTCTCATCTCTGTCTATACCATCTGGTACATCTATACACATTTATCTGTAACTGAATATTACATACATATAGTATAATGTATGTATATAAAATTAATGTATATATAAATTATATATACACATAAATAGCGAATTTATTACATGACTTTTCTATTATGATATAGTGGAAAACAATTTTTTATGTCTCCCATATTTATGAAATTGCTCATTCATTTGTCATGGTTACCTTCACCCAACTGCATCAATTAATTTTCTGACTTTATCCCCTCCCCCCCCAAAAAAAACAAATAAAAATCTAGTACTCTGTTGAAATTTTTCCATTTCTTTTAGTTTATGCTGAGTCCACAGAACATTCAATTCTGGTTTTAGGAATTCCAAGAATATCTAATATTTCTCCCTGAGTCTACTCTTGGTTCCTGGAACTTAAAGGTCCAGCTAACTTGTTACTTCACGAAGCAGCCAGTGTGAATTATTTCAAATGAAATCAGACCACTTCACTTACTTACCTTAAATAATGCAGTGACCTTCCATTTTAATTGAAATAAAATTCAGTCTGCTATTCTGATTTACAAATCGCTACATGAGTTGACTTTAATCTCGCTGACTAAACTCTTCTAGTATTTCTCTCCCACGTGTCCTTTAATGCCTTGCAACAGACCTACTTTCTGTCTCTTGAATCTGCCACATTTGTTTTAGCTTTAAAGCCTTTGTTTTAGCTGATTTCTGCCTGGAATGAGCACCAGCATACTGAAATTTCTTTACTTTCATCTCCTATCCTAGTCAGGTCTCTCAAAGACTCAACCTACTATGGCTAGCCAGTCATTTATTCCCCAGCAGCAAGCCTGAATTATCAGTTTATTGTTAATTCAGGACTGATTTTGAGGTTGACTAAAATTTCTGTTTCCACAAAGATATGAACTTGTTAACTATAAACACTTCTCTTGTTTACAATTAGCAATTTGGAATCTGGAAATGAGCCTAGCGTTCCATTTGGAAAATAAAAAAAAAAA
Organism: Mastomys coucha; assembly: GCF_008632895.1. NCBI lineage: Eukaryota > Metazoa > Chordata > Mammalia > Rodentia > Muridae > Mastomys > Mastomys coucha. Next base: position 79,899,359 of record NW_022196915.1, read on the forward strand.
TAGAAAAAACATGATGAATGAAAGAGGTACTTAATTTGAAAGTTTAATTATCTCTCTAATGTAACTATAAATTTATTTTCATTTCTTAAATTTAGACAAGCATTAAAACCCCCTTTTTTCTGATTTTTCTATATAATATATATATATATATTATATATGATATATAATATATATATATATATTAATTTTATGGTACACATAATTCTTTTGTGACTTTCTAAATCATGGTAGGACAAAAGCTACCATAGAAAGTAGCTGAGCACCCATGCGTCACAGGGACACTGTATTTACAAATAAACAGGCTAGATTTCACCCATGAGCTCTGGTGTGTCAATTCCTGATCTAGAGTCAATACAATTTATGTGTGAAATAATGAGAGGTGAGATCATTTAAAGAGGCAGCTTAAGAAATTCTCTGGCTTTACTTTGTATGTTCCAAATAACCATTTACCCTAAAATGTTCCTAACTTCAATAGCTACTAACCCAGTCTCTTTTCCTCATTATTTCTTCTTAGTCTTTCCATTTCAGTATCATTTATTCCATGATTTCTCCTAATCACAATGTGTTTATCACCTCAGCTTTAAAAGTTTTTTTTTTCTTTTGGGCTTAGGGCAATGCTTCTTCCATGTATTTTAAATAAGGCAACAAGGCTTCGAGACAAAAACATAAATATACATGAAGAACACCACAGACTTGTTCAGTATGAAAGTTATGAAACCTAGGAAGTTGTGAGAACTACACTTTGATTCCCTAGTACATGTGTTCATAGTGGAGTAAATTATTATTTGTACTAATGTTTTTTATTTCTAATTAATTGTACTCTTTTCCCTTGTTAACTATTCCTATTACCCCACTAACATACCGATTTGTTTCAAATACTTCTTATGTTCTTCATGCACATTATTCCCTTCAGAAAACTCAGTTTTAGAATAGACAAGAGTGACATTTTTAACTGGCCTTTTGCAAACTTCTATAACCACAACTTCAGAATTTCATGTATTATTGTCAGCAGTGGTGTGATGGTTAATCTTGGTTGTCAACTTGATAAAATCTAGACTCTTCCTGGAGGTAGGTCTTTTACCTCTGGTTGATTATTTCGTCAGGTTAATTTAGGTGGGCATGTTGACTATGATGGGTGGCATGATTGCCAGAGATGAGATACTGGACCAGATAAACAAGGATGAATTGATGTACTGAGTGGGCACTAGCATGCATTGCTCTTTGCTTAGTGAATTCAGTGTCACCAGCTACTCTGATTTCTGCTAATTTTCCAGGAATGTTAAATTGGACCCATCAGTCAAAATTAAGTTGTTCTTAAACTGCTTTAATCATAGTATTTGATTACAACAACTCGAAGAGGAAATAAGACATTGAGCATCCTTCCATCTCATAACAATTTCCAAGTGAGTTCTTCCACAACAGTCCGGTTCCTTTATCTCTTTGATTCTCTTCGTTATTTTCTGTCTCCTGTAACTTTCACACTTTCATTTTTCATTCTTTCGTTTTCCCTTCTTGTAGCTTACCACAAGAATCTCTCAATTAATTTGGAATCAATAGTATTAGTATTTAATAATAAATTCAATAAAACAGATAGATTAGCCATTCATATTCACACATATTTTCAAGGTATCCATGCAACCATGCCACTTTTTCTCTATACTTTTATTTGGAGGTAAATTGCTGAAAAGAACTTTCCCTTCTACTAATACAATGCTTTCTGTTACTTCTAAACACAGGCCAAGCACATCCTGTCTGTTGATGACAGCAAATCCAACTAATGTTGAAGAGCTTGATTCATAAATTCCAGCTAGTCTGGATTTTCCAGGACTTAATTGATTCTTCTTTTGCTCTTTACACTTTCTCAAAATCTATTTACTATAAACTGAAATTTCTAGTCTACTTTAAGGTGAATTGAAGACACTAGACAAAACATACCTTCCACTCCAGGATCTTCTTTGGGTCTTTCTGTTTTTGTTCAAATCCATTGCTAATTCTCCTGGAAAACTGCATAGGAAGTGCTGAAAGCCAGGTAGTTTCTTTTGCCATAATCATTGATACTTGTCCTTAACATAGCTCTCCTGATAAAGCCATATAAATCCCCTTTTTTGTTTAATCTCTTTGAAGTCTTTCTTCAGAGACTTCTTCCCTGCTGTGTTTTAGCTACTAAAGATAAAATACTGCTCTTTCAATGGCCTAATTTATTTCCACACAGCCTTATTTCTTTATTTTTAATTTTTAATATTTTTCTTGCTGCCAGTTCACAATGCTAGACTCTCCCTGTGAAATATTTTCTTTGAAAGAAGTGATAACATTTTTTTTGTTTCTATCTTATAGTTATTCTCTTGGATTTAACTTTCAGTTGATGCCCTTTTATGTGTTTAGTTTGTTTAGTTTCTGTGACTCTGTCTTTAAAATGGCTTCTCTTATTTTCTTAACTGAATGACTAAATAGAATTTGCTTGTGTGTATGGTGGGAATTGAATGCCTGGACTTTGCACATGCTAACCACATACTCTGCCCTTGAGCTTCATTCCCTGGTGTAAAGTTAAGATTCTAGGTTGTCATGATGATTTTTATAATTACAATTGTATACCCAGAAAAATATAAGAAAATATATCCTGAATACTTGCCACTTAGTCTTTTAATCATACTGTATTGTTTTCTTATATTCTATGTCATAAAAACTCAGCATGTCCAGAACTGATTTCACATTTTCCCATTAAAGCTACATCGTAGCAGAGGATGTCCTTATCTGGTATCAATGGGAGGGGAGGCCCCTGTTCCTGTGGAGGCTTGATGGCAGAGCATAGGGGGATGCTAGAGCTGTGAGGCAGGAGTGGGTGGAGGAGCACCCTCATAGATGCAAATTGGAGGGGGATTGGAATGGGGGGATTTGTGGAGGAGAATCATTTGAAATATAAATGAATAAAATTGTTGATAAAAATGCCTCTTCAATTGACCTATTCTATTTATTTATTTATCATCATCATAATTTACTAGCTAGGGAGCCCTAAGTAATAGCAAATATGATCTTTTTCTCTATTTTGCTCTGAAATTTTCACTCTGGGAAGTCCTTGCTCTTTTTCTCTTCTGTACCTTTTTCAGTGAGCTGTATAGCTCAGTGTGGAGTAGTTTCTTTTCCTCTAGTTTCTTTTCAGCTTTTCTCTTTCTTCCTGTGATAACCCTTTTAGCATAGGAGAAGCTATCTTAGAATCCTAACTGGGTCATGTCACATCCTTTTCTTAAATCTCCACAATATTTACATGTCTACATGTCTGCATTATTTATACTGAATTTCTCCTTAACAGTGCAGGGAACAGCTCATAGGACACATTCATGAGTATAAAACAAAATGACTTTTAATATGCAGGAACAAATGATTGAACAGATTTGTGTCCTTGACAGTTTACAGGAACTGATCATCAGCATGCTAGAAAAGGATATAAAATTAATAATCCAATATATGTTGTTAACTAATAATTATCAGGTGAATCCTACAAAGTCAAGCATTATTCAAGGAAGATAGTTTTACTAGAGTTTAAAGAAGAAACTTAGAGCAGGAAAACTTAGATCTTGGCAGCTGCCTGGAATAGGATCATGGGAGAGAGAAGAAAAATAATCCATGCCATTCATCAGACACATGGTTAACAAAACCGCAATGTGGCAGGGTCGCCTTTACAAATAGAACAAGAAAATCCGAAATACACGAATATCTCCATTAGACCATAGACAACTTGGAACAGAAGTAGTGTGATGTACTAATTAGGACACAAAGAGACAGATAAGCACATATGAACTTCATGGAGACCTGGCACAGCCACATCTAAGTGGAACAGTCAAAATCATAAAACCAGCATAGCTGCTTAACAAAGACCAAGCAAAGGTGAACAGCATGGTGCCATCGCCACTGTGGCATCTTTCACTTTTGGTTTTGATCTCCACATGTTGCATGCTTAGAGGGTTTTTAATAGGTGTACAACTTGGGGATATTGGATTGATAGAAAATTTATTAGCAGCCATTTATTCTCTCTCCCAAAAGTACTGCTTCTAAGCTTCCCCAGGAAAGTCCTGAGATTTTAGGGTGATACACTTCTCTGACCCTACTTGAATGTCTTCCTTGTGCCCAAGAGGTTTTGGCTCAAATAAAGATGGCAGATCTTCTTATGAGACTCCAGCTCCAAAGTACTCTTGGAAAATCAGTCCTTGTACTTACTCAGGAACGAGATAATCAGAAGAAAGTAAACTTAAAAATGTAAAGAAGATACAATGGGCCAACATGTCAAATTAAAACCTTCTTCCCACTCTATGGTCAGGTGATTACATGGCCTATAAGACTGGGGAAAGCATATGGTATGCCCCTTAAGAAAAAGATATAGCAACAAACTTTCATTGGCTGGAGTTATCTCTGCCCTATACAGGGGCTTAAGCTAATGCACAAAGAATGATGGGGAAAATGATATAAGAATGAAGTATAAAGACTTCCCTTTCATAGAAAAGTTAGCTCATATAGGACCACTTAATGTCATATGACCAAAGAATAAAACAATACCAAGTTTAGACACTAAAATAAATTCTGCAAACATATAAGGTATAAATGTTTTATTATGGAAGAAATTGAATAATAACTACAGCAGCTTTAGCCTGAAGACATTTCCTGGGCCTAAAAGATAATTATCACTCAGATCATTAAAAGTTAGTACTACACTGCTCCCGACATGAAAATCTGCCAAGGCTGGCTTGGAGATTTTCTTTCCATCTAGTATGCTTGAAACCACAAGAGCTTCCAGCCTAAGAACAGGCTGCCATGCTTTGGCAATATATGCATCTGCATTCTTAAACATTGGGTTATGGGGTTAATGAGGGAAAATGATTGTAAAAGATAACTCTGTTCTGTCACAGTTTATCAATGATGACTATACTCATGACCAAGAAGTTAAAACATGTGCCCAGGGACAAAAATGATATGATCTGTTTTAGAACAACATGAATCTATCCCTGCCTACTGAGTTCTGCACAAATAAAGAAGTCCTCTGCCACTCAATTAGGTTGCAAGACTTCCCAAACACCACGCTTGATTCATTCCTTCTTTGCTGATTCTCTCTACTTAGCAGAGCCTGGCTATTTCTGGTACTGGGACCTACAGCAAGACATAGGGATTGCTATGGTATAAGGAATCCAAGAAGAAAAGATGTATTTTTCTCATTAAAGGGATAGTTATGCAACCAGTCTCTTTGACAGGACTTAAGGTGGGCCCACATTGATAGATATGATCTATCATGCCTGAGTGGTGGTTCCTTCATCAAGTTATTGGCCAACCGGAATGGATTGTTTATATGTTGTTTAACTCAGAATATTATGTCTCTACCTAGACCAGAGATTTCATAATCTTCACCAGAAAGGAATGTTTGCCTTAATGCCCGTTAACTGTTGCTGCGTCATCCGCAGCTCTGAGGAACTAACCATACAATAGCTCAGAGGATGATCTGAAATTAGATAATATCTATAGCACAATTTTACCATAAGAAGCTAGATATCCATTGTAAAAGCTGTTCACTAGAAGGGTTTATTTCAGTCTGGGGAAGGTTTAGTATGCTCCCTCATATACAGTCTATACAGGTAAGGCTGCTAGTGAAGGAGAAGAGAAAGAAGCCAGAGTTCCTTCTTAGCCTTCCGGTCTAGGCAACCTACTTTTGAGGTGCTGCCTAAACTGCATTTCCAGTTTCTGTTTTCTCTTTTCACTGCTCTCCACTTTGAATATAAAGAATTCCAGTGCATATTGATATAGGAAAAAAATCTATATGTAGAAAAGTAATATATGGCATTTACAATTCTACTTGTGTGTTTATTTACTTATTTATTCATTTATTTATGTGTGATAAATGTTTTGTGTTGTGTGCAGGAGTGTGAGTGCTTCTTTAAAATCGTGTGCTAGTGTGTGCACCTTTGAAGGTCAGAGGTTGATATAAAGTATGTCCAACTCTTACTTTACATCTACTATTGGAGACAGGCAGGTCATAGATTGTGAGGCTCGCCAAGTAATTTGATTGAGTAGCATTGGAGTTACTTTACTTGAGTTCTTATATCAGTGATAGAATATAAGCTCAGTTTTCTTGCAAGTGCAACAAGCACTTTATTCTCTGAGAAACAAGCACTTTACTCTCTGAGCAAGTACCCTGGTCTTAATTTAAAAAAAAAAAAACAAAACAAAACAAACAAAAACTGACATTACTCATTATCTATGTGACTAGGATATATATTAAAATACATTAAAAATCATGATAAGACCTAAATAGACTTTTCATTTAGTATCAAATGTGTTTATGGCAAAAATTTTAACCTTTCCATGATTTTTACTTCATCCACTTAAAGATCCTAGCCCAGGATTTACTGAATCACACACTGATGCATTTAACATCATGTTTAACCCCTTCAAAGAGCATCCAGGGAAAACGCTGGAGGAGGCTTTGCTTAGGAGTCTGACTCAAGTACATTGTGGTTACATGCTCAATCCATTTACTCCTGTAGCTTTGGACTTTCTTTCCTTTGTCAAAAGAAGGCATTGTCAGACTCTTGATGAGAGAGTAGAAGTAAAATAGCTCCCTGAATTTAATGTAGATCAAAACACATTTGTTTTTCTTCCTCTGTTTCTATCGAGATGTTTCTTCAGCAGCTCCTGTTGTTGAAAAGCATGTGCGTTTCTAACTAGAGATGAGTCTCAAAAGTCTCTCCATTCAGATCAGAGTGAATGAAACCCCATCATGCCATGAGGGAGTGCCTTTCCTTTCTCTGTGGATGACATTGTGTGGTTCAGCTCTGTTTCTGCATTATCCATTAATGAATTCCCTCTTCTCTAAGTGAGATTATACATTATTTGAATACCGAGTTGTTCTCCTGCATAAATCTCCGGTGAGAGGAGGAGGGTGAACAGTTTTACTGTGAATGCGCTGAGACACATAAGTGGCTGTCAGGTGTCCCTCAGTTCAACAAAATCTTTTCTCAGTGTCCCCTGGGAAGTCTTGAACATTCCTTTGGAAATGAAAATGTTTTTCTTCCCTCTCCTGCTGCTTTGCTTTGAAGCCCACATACAAGCTATTATTCAAAGAATGAATAATCCTGAAAACTCTCCTGGGAGATCATCCTGGTGCACACTGAATACAACTCAAGTCTGAAGACAGAATGAAGTGCCTTTTTGTAAATAGCTGATGTAGTTTCTTTTCTTCCTTTCTTTTTTGTCTTTTTTATTTTCTAAGTTGAAATAAAAATAAAGTTGCTTCACATTGTATGCTATGTATTTATTTCACTCTTAGGCTGACAATTTTAAATTTTCCTTTGCTAGACTAGTCTTTAAGTATATTTACAAACAACATAACCTATATCTTATTTCAGGCTCATGTTTTTATCATCCTGTGTCATTAAGCTATTCTATGAGCTTCCTACAGAATATATGAAATACTTAAAACTGAGAAGATAAGCACTGACTGAAATTTGTTTTTTAAAGGAAAGAGAAGAACATTATCAAACCATATCTAAAGTAGGCCACATTAAAAAAATAACAACTATTTTTCAACCTCCTGTGAACTAGAACAGTATGCAGAGGAGTTATATGTGCTCATCATTCCTGTGTCATGTACATCTTGGTGTACTGAGGAGGGTACTTCTGAGATACACTATCTATGAGAAAAAAAATAAATCACTAAAGTATTTGCAAGTTTGTAGTAACAGCAGATATTCAATTAATTTATTTAAACTAGGAAAATTGTCAGGAAACTTTTCACAAACAGCATTTTACTACCATTTATTAGAATGAACTGTATACTCCATTCCCAGGCAAAGCCTAGCCACTTTACTACTCCTTTTTTTTTTTCTCTTCAAAATTACACTTCTTTCAATCACTTGCTTCTCAGTGTTGACTAGTTCTGTTTTCAGGTTCATGTGTGACAGAGAAGAAGAAATAGGCAGAAGCTTTGCAAATTCAGGAGGTTTCCACAGGACACTGAAGAGAAAAAATAAGTTCATTTATACTGAGCTTTTGATTTCCTTTATTTGTGGCAATTATATGATTAACCTTTAAACATTTGTAGCAGCACCAAAATACTGCGCAGCTTTCAAAGAGGCTACAGCTGCTGAAACTAGTCATAATCAGAAATCAAAAGATGCATAGGAATACTCTACTGTCACTATTGTGGACACAACTTTTACTCCCCCATGTCTACTTAAGAAGTTTGGACTTGGCATTTTTGTAAATGTGTTTAAAGAATAATACTTGATTCCTTCTGTTTATTCCCTAGAATGAATATTTTTTTCCTCAGGAAGATATTTTATAAAAGCATGCTAATTATTAAGAACCTAAAAACAAAGTAGGAAGTGATTCAGGAAAAAAATTCTGACCTATTTCAAGTGACAGAACAACTTAGAATGTAAATAAATACATGAAATAATATCAATACAAGAAACTAGTATAATAGGCTGAAATTTTAATGTTGTGCGATTGACAAAAAAAAATCAAACACATAATATTTGATAAGTCTGAGATAATGGGATAAGCCATGTGACATTTGTAGGCTGACATGCATATATACACATGTATATATTTATGTGATATATAAGCATATATACATAAACATATGTTTTTCATCAGTTTAAAGAAATAGTAAATTATAATAGCCCAAGAAAAGAATAAGATTAGATCATTTAAGAGCAGAAGGAAATGAATTGGAGTGTAAGAACTATGATATACAGAGGATGAGACTATACTGGACTATTTTCTCCATAAATACCAACCCACTGTCAAAATTTGTGATCCATAATTGTTCTTTTCTAAGATAAATGCAGGAACAAAGTTGTAGCAGAGACTGAAAGAAAGGCTGTCCAGTGACCACCCTAACCTGTGATCTATCTCATGGAGGGTCATGGTGGGCACCAAACCCTGACACTATTACTGATGCTATGATGCACTTACATAGAAGAGCTTAGCACAGCTGTCCTCTGAGAGGCTCTACCATTATCTGACTGAGATAGATAGATGCAAATCCTTACAGCCAAACATTGGATGCAGGTGGGAGACCTCTATCAAAGAGTTGGGGGAAGAATTGAAGGAGCTGAGGAGGAGGGAAACACCATAGGAAGACAAAGAATCTCAACTAACCTGGGAGTTCTCAGAGAATAAGTACCAACCAAAAAGCATACATACATGAGCTGGTCCAAGCCCCGTGGCACATACATAGCAGAGATCTGCCTTATCTGGCCTTAGTAGACAGGAGCCTAGCATAGAGGCCCTCTGAGAGACTCTAGCCAGCAGTTGACCTAGACAGATGCATATAGCCACAGACAAACATTGGACAGAGGTCGGGGACCCTTGTGGAAGAGTTAGGGGAACTATTGAAGGTCCTCAAGGAGACTGTAACCGCACAGGAAAACCAACAGTGTCAACTAACATGAGCCCTTGGGAGCTCCCAGAGACTGAGCCACCAACCATAGAGCATACACAGGCTGATCTGCTCCGAGGCCCTGACACAAATGTAGCACAGGGCTGCTATGTCTGACTTCAGTGGGAGAGAATGTACCTAATCATGCAGAAACTTGGTGCACCAGGGGAGGGTGCTGCCCTTTCAGAGGCAAAGGGGAGGTGGGATGGGTGGAGGAACTCTGCAAGGGAGACCATGAAAGGGGCAACATTTGGGATGTAAATAAACTAACAAGCATGCAAACAAATAAGAGTATGTACTTGGAGATTTATATCAAGTGCAAAAAAAAGTCAGGAGACAGGCTTTATGGGAACAGAAACATTTCCTTTCTTTTTAGAGTCTGTAAAACAGACTGTAGAAAGGTAATAATAGAAATAGGGTCAGTTTCTGTATTAGTTTGTACTAAATGTTATCATGGAAGATCCTGAAAAATTATCCTGTTATGTTTTTTGTTTATTTATTTAATTATTTATTTATTAACTTATTTCTTTTCTTTTCTTTTCTTTTTTAGTTTTTTAACTGTTTTATTACTTTATTACTTTTTTTTTACAGTCCAGTCCTTCCTTCCTTCCTGCTCCACACTCTC